>NC_134568.1:120617895-120822895 GCF_050947875.1 Dermacentor variabilis | reverse complement strand
GAATTCGATTATGGGGCTGCGCGTGCCAAAACCACAATCGGATTATGAGGCATGCCGTAGTGGCGGATTCCGGATTATTTTAACGCTGTCGTGTTCTTTATCGTGTCCCACATTCTAAGTGCACGAGCGTTTTCTATTTCACCCACGCCGAAATACGGCTTCCGCAGTAGGAATCAAATCCGCGACCTCGAGAAATGCCATAGCCGCAAAGCTACCGCGGTGGGCATAGAAGTGTTGATTTGACGTGCGCTCGCTTCCGTAGTCTCACTTGGACCCTCCGTTGCCCTTTAGTTAATGCGGCTCTGCTTCTGCACGCCCTGCCTAAGTTGTCCGGTTGACATATTTTCACGGTGTTTATTCTTTCAAAAATAGCAGAAACGTACTGAACCATACCTTGAACTTAAGTTTATTCAGTTTTCTCTCCCTTCTTTACATTCCCCTACTCCCTTCCCCCAACGTAGGGTAGCCAACCGGACTCTTGACTGGTTAACATCCCTGCCTTCCTTTTATCTCTCTCTCTCTCTCAAACCTCCAACAGCTCTCGTGATAATAGTAGTAGCGTTTCCTTGCCTTCTCTCGTCCACTTTCCCCTGTCCTATCCTCCCCTTCCTGTCCCTTGTATGGGAAATGCCTCTTCTCCCCCTCCTCTCTACAGTTCTATTTACGTCCCCTCTGGACTCGCACGTTAGTAGAGAGGTAAGCGCTGTAGTTTCTGCAATGCTTTTGAGGGAACTCACGGATAATAGCGGTCAAGAGGCTAAACTGGCGACGCCAAGAGAGCTTCATAGAGCATTGTGAACATTCGACACAGTGGGGTCCAAACGAGTTTTTCGCGCCGCCTTTCCTCTCTTCCTCGGTCCTGTCATGTATACACACACATATAACCATCCCCCGACGCGGTGCGCCAGACAGCAGCTGCAACACCAGCAGCAGCAGTGGGAAAGTCGAAGGAAAGGCAAAGAAAGATACGCTTTAAAGGGCCCCTCACCAGGTCTGGCCATCTTGAACTGACAAGCGCAGATCATACATTGCGCGATGACGATCGTGTCTACAAAGTATTACATCGCCACGCGCCGTGGAAAGATCTGAAATTTCAAACCGAATGCCGTTTTCCTTTCTCCTCGCGGCCGCCACGCTCCAAACCGGACGATGGCGTACACGTGTTTGCACTGTGACGTCACTCGTGGTGACACGCGACTTCGAGAATTATTCAAGGCAATATCTGTTATTTGTGTAATATGTTGCCTGAATAGACAAATTAAATCTTAGAGAAATAAAAAAAACAGAAACCCAATGTCTGCATGTTATTGTCTCACTTCGCACTGTAGCAAAAGAGATGTACTTACATTTTGTCTGCTTGTTCCCAAGTCGTGCTGTCGCGCGCGCAGACACCGAAAGTGTCACGTTTTACGGTGTTCCAGCGTGGGATCATGCTCTGTGATACGGTCTTCTCTGCCTCAGTATGCGTGTAGCACTGACTTATACCGCTAGTCAGGTGCCCTCATGCAGAGCAGGCAAAATCGTACGCTGCGCGAAACGATACATTCGCAACCGCTCGCGCGACGCTGTCAGCGGAAGTGCGCTGCGCAATAAGAAACCGAGGAGAAAAAAAAAATTCCTCACGCGATCCTCGCGGTCCGGTATGGCAGAACGCAGGGAAGGAACTTGGCTTGCGGAGGCTTGACGGGGCAAGTGGAGAGAGTGTCTCGCTCGGCAGTGGAGCTCGCCTCCTGAAATTATGGATTCGTGGCACTGAATTATTTTTATCTTGCTTGTTAATGAGCCGACTTTCAAAATATTTACGACAGAACGCCCCCTAGAGCACACGTAACAACTTCCATCGTATAACCGAAACTTGCTATGGGGCCTGGTGAGGGGCCCTTAAAAAAAATGGATAGCCCCTCTCACACATCCCACTCCATCCACGTTGGCGCGGTGTCTTGCGGGCCGGCTGTGCACGTCGGAGTGAGCGTCGCGGCTTGCAGGGCAGGCACGCACGCTCGGCCGCGCACAAGTGTCAACAGCCTAGGAAGCAGGCGCGCCATGTACACTTTGCTACTGGATTTGACTTCCTCTCACCTCCGCTTGCTCAGATAGCGCAACCGTGACCAGGCAGCCGCAGCCAGCGGGTGAGCAGCACGCGAGGGCAAAGCAGCACGCCAGGCATGCCAATCAATGCTTACCGTGCGCCATACGCGTAAGGGGACCCAATCGCGAGAGGGCTGGTATATAGGCGGCACATAGATACGCCAGGGTAAAAAAAAAGAAAGAGTGAGGAGGAAGGGGTGTGCGCAGAGCACGCGTGGTTGTTCGACCTGTCCTCATCGGGAATTGGCTCGGTTCGTCGATCCCTGGCGTGCTAGCGCCATAGTTCACGTGTATGTGTGAGCGTTCCGTACAGCGTGCGCTCACTCGCGGCGCATTCTTTATCGCTACAGTAGTGCTTCGAGCATCGCGAGGAAGAGCTTCGCACGTAGTTGGACGTGAGCGTGCCTGCATTTTTTGAGGCAGCATAGTATTTTTTTTACCATTTGGTTTACTTCGTTCGCCATCGAGACGTTGAGGTAGCGCTTGCATTGTTTATTGTTTATTTCGTAGACACATTCCGCTAGGACAACGAACCGCAATTTTCTAACGCTATAAATCGCTATAAAGTATTTCGGGTCAACATGGACGCCGCAGAAATAAAGAAAAGATAAATGCGAGAAATTTGTTTGCATCAAAGACAAAGCGATTATTCGACAACTTTCGGAAATGTTTCTTGCTTTAGAAATTAAAGGGGTTGTGTGAACAGTCATGTTTATCCGAAGCGTGATATTATTATTTATCACTAAAGACAAACATACCGACTCGTTGCTTCTATTCCCCAAGCGCGGGATTCCGCTAAAACACTCATAACCAGCCAAGTGTTATCGTGAGTGCACTTAAACGTTCCAAGAAATATTTCATTTGAAATCTGCTAGAAATGTCCGTTATCAGCTAAACGTGCACTTGTATCGGTAAACGAGCCAGAAATACGCTATTCCATCAGAAAATGTGCTTATTAGGGGCTCTGAGTATCAAACATCTCAAACGTCGCGTTTCTCACTGCCCTACAACCATGAACAAAAATAAAACGCATCCCCTGCACTTACGTGCACTTCAACAAGTACCTAATGATACTCGTGTTCCACCATAACTTTGCACCACACACGCATCCACTCCATTGTTTTTGATGGTTAGCAGAGCAGGAGAGAGAGAGATAAATGTATTTACATAAAGAGGCAGGGAGGTCGGCCTGAGCTATAGCTTGCCGTAACCGTGCTTTGACTATTATCAAAAGATTGACAGCCGTTTACTCTTTGCACAACACTTCTACACTAACAGTTGTAGGTAGTGGGCGTCTATATGCGCTCCTCCTACTCTAATCACCATCATTCATAACGTTCAGTGTAGAAAATCACATAGGTTTGCGGGGAGCCCACAGAAGACTTTCAAACGTGGAAGCCGCTAGAGATGACGCTTGGACGTGTAGTCTCAGAAGCGGAGGTTGAACTGTGTGTGTTTCAAGCGTTCCGCCCAGCGAAGCAAGCATTCTTCTTGCAGCAAGTTAATTCTGCGGGGAAAACACTTCTCATTTTTGTGGCTAACCTTCCCACCCAAAGGCCTCTCCAAATCCGCAACCAAAGTGACTGTTTGCGCAAAGTAAGTTATTAAATTAGAACTAAACAAAATAGATTCATAAAACGGTGGTTTCTCAGATGCCTACCTTATTCTCTGCTATTGCCGCGCTCCAGCTAAACAAGAGTTTGCCAACCGTTTCCTCCTCTTTCAACACTCTGAATTTCTTCGAACTCTGTCTACCCCGCAAGCCGACTTCTTTGTCTTCGTCTAATAGCTTACTGCCGAGTCTCGTGTTCGATATTCCATTTCAAGCCCATGCGTTGTCTGATGCTCTGCTGCGAACCTCCGGCTAATACGTATTTCGAAACCTGCCTCATAACTTGCAAGCGTTCGAACCGCAACGCTCGTTTAGACTCGCGAACACTAATTGCCTCGCCCTGTTCAGGGAACGGCGTGACCCTTTTGAGATAGCCTACGTGAAGCTTCCACTTTCACTCGCTTTGATCATAAAATCTAATAGTTCTAAGCCCCACCTCATTCTTTTTCTTCTGCTCACAATCTTTCGCAAGCCATGTTCTGCATACACAGTGCCGCGGCAGGTACCTGTGGTCTCGCTGGTGAATCCCATGCTCAGTTTTGTTTTATTGTGACAGCAATTATATGGACACACCATGCGCAATTCTGCCGTCGGCGTTGGTGTGGTGTTCCGTATAAAGTCCAATGGCGATAACACCGTCGACGCTGGCCCTACGAGTAAATGTGCGAGTAAAATGCGCGAGTAAAAGCGTGCGAGGGGAGCCGACGATCGGCGGTTCAATCTCGCCCACGCGAAAGGGAGGTAAACGGAGAGGAAGCGCGCCGTCTTCTGTCGCGCACGAAGTCCCCGACGTTGCGAAGCATCGGGGGAAGCGGAGGAAGGGGGGGGGGCGGTGTTTTACTCGGGCTGCAACTGTGTATCTGGCGACTGCGCGCGGTCGCCCGGCCGTATCTCAAGAGCGGTCTGCGTTAGGGGCAGAGTCTAGGTGTGTTGACGGCTCGTAGCTTTGTGCGTGCTGTGTGTTCTCGGCGCTCAGTTTGCGTTGAAGCGGTAGACAGCAAGAAGGTCACTTCGCTCGCTGCTGCTGCCATGCTTCCTAACGCCAGCGTTTTGACAGCGAGTGTCCGCGGTCTTCGAGTGTGATGTATTCATGTTTGCTGTGCGCACTGACACCATACTTGTTAACTTAGTTAGCAAGCGATTGTTTACAAGTTGATATGGCTGATCAAAGTAATATCGTTACTTCGTATGGCTGTCAGCTAATTTGCTATCGCAATCGATGCTTCGCCTTTCAGGAGAAACTCCGGCTTTTTTTATGCTGTAATTTGTTTTCTCAATAGAAACCCTGCCGCTCGAGGCTATGAGAACTACACTGTGGGGCAAAAAATGTTTTCTCTGTTGCGCGGGATACACAAAGCTCTTTCACACATCCTCTAGCACAGTGTGTGTATTTTATATATATATATATATATATATATATAGCTAAAAATGTTAGTGGACCAAATTTGCATATTTGGTGCGAGTGCGAGTTGGATGATGGCGCATATATCGCAACCTGTACAACCTTCAAAATTTGTTCCTAGTGTATACGCCTTCAGACTAACCGACTGCAATTCTTAAATTAGAGTATGTGATTAAGAAGGTAATTAGGGAATTTTCGTCAATGAGTTATGTGTTTCGATTTCTCGTACATTTAGTGTCCGCTTGTTTCAATACTCCTACTCAAGGAATGGAATTATGCACCTGCTATGAGTGATTTTTTTAAATCTCAGAAACTTAAACATGATCACCCCGCATAATCAGTTTACAGCAGTCAACACGTTTCAATATCATAAAATTGGGCAAGATAGTTCAGAACGAAGCGCCGACCTGTACATTTCAATGCGTGCCGTCGACCACCTATCCCCACTAACTCGTCGACGGTGCTGCCACCTGTTGCCCGATCTTGCGACGAATAGTATATGCCATCTATTCTGCAGAAAGGGCTCTTCAAGAGCTCAAGTTTACCTTGAGTGACCACCCTTGAAATACGTTTCGCCACGCACTTCCGCACCGCCACCGTGCGAAATTAACGATCGCACGAAGCACTTCTTTTACATATTTGATACCTGCAAGAAAGGCATTCTCACTTTTTTTTTCGGTGGTCACGCACGTGCCATCTCTTTGTGATGCAAGTTCCAGCCACGGCGTCCACTCCTTCGGCACGTGCGTTCGATGCCTATCATTATAGTCCATATGGAGACCACCCCTTGCGGAAACTTGCACTATGAAAACCATCACGCCATCACGCCATTAAGTTACCATTAAGTTATGCACCTTAGATTGCGGCATATATTTCCTTATTGTAGAGTTCACTAGAGAAGCAAAGAACGGAGTGGCGTAACTGCACAGCTATGTGACAAAAGAAGCCACATCATCAAAGAGCAATCCGACTGTCTCTTTTGAAAGTACACCGAACTGGTGAAACATAGCAGGAGATGGCGAAACACAGTAGAAGCGCTGTCACCAGGTGTTGCCTACTCACTTGATGCCTCTGCAACCACATTGTGAGAAGGTGACGGTGGGCCTGATCATTGACATGGTGGAAGTAATGCTGGCTCTCGATTAAGTGATTCTAAGGTTTGTTTCTTCAGCGACTTCCATGTAGCGTAGATATGGTCAGGGCAACCCGTCCCTATAGTCTCGTCTATAAGTGCAGCTTCTCGTGCAGTGGAACCGTGTGGATCTAGCTTGACTGAACTGTCGAATCTTTACAAAACATGCCAATACCAATTTGGTTCCGGTCCGAGGCTCGTCGGCCAGCTACTCCTTGAATCGCTGCTTGTGTCGTTCACGAACACCAATGTATCCTGATATTTCCGAATGGAAGTGGCATAAGGCAGTTTGTATTACCTGTCCAAAGAATTTGCACCAGGGCTTAAGAGGTCACGGCTGTACCAAGTGCGGTTGCGAAAGGGAAGTCTCAGCGCGGAATTTGTGTGAGCGCTCGTCAAAAGCTATCGATGACCGATATCCCAAGAGACCCCTGCAGCCTCTATGCGCTGGAGTTTCGACTACAGTGACTGTCTTGGTTTCTGCCAACGTCAGTAATTATCAATGATGTACCGTATAGTGAGATAGCATATTTCTGTATGCACCATTTTCGCAAAATTGTCAATTCTCGGTCATCTTCATAACCATCCTGAAGGGGAAATACACATGTACTCAAATTTTCTGACGGTTCAACAGTTGACTTAATTTCCAGATCAGCGTTTGTAGTCCAATCCCTCGGCACACGCTACAGCTGAACCTCTTGTATGGTCTTTTTTAAGTGATTCGAAATGAACTTTCGCATGTTTGCAGCATTCTGCCTTATGACATCCTAACGCTCTGTTGATTTGTAAGATTGCAGATAAAATAGCTAAAGTAGAAGTGTCAGGCTGTAGGAATGGCTGACAAGAAAAGGCTAGAAACGTAGCAAAGCAACCACATATTCTTACTTTTAAACCTAGTCTCTTCAGTGTCAACCATGAGCTTCCGTATTCAGTGACAAAGATTTATTTTGTTTCCGTTCGTTTAGCGGCGAAACCTGACGGTTTGAATTGAGTTTACTTGGAGCGGTGCAGCGAATGGTTAAAATATACGCAAGTGTTCGCATTACAGAAAGGAAACGTGAGAAGCTGTCTTCCTCCGTGCGCTGCTCGGAAATACTTTAGACGCGACCCAAGTACTTGTTAGGGACTCTTCCTGCTAAAAAGCTTCTTATGTAGCTGGGGCTTCGCTATTGTCACATGCAAATTTGCACGGGCTAATGCCCTTTTTCCATGACGTGACTTACCCAATATGGGTGCAAAAATGTTAGTGTAATCGCGAAGTCACCGTTGAAACTCTGTACAAGTTTTCAACATCTATAATTTCCATGAAGACCGATAAGTAGAAGGGCGGTAAAAGATTTCAACTCGCGCGAAGTGCACTTAATGTTGCAGCTGCGCTTGCGAAAGCCACACTAAACCTCATAACACATACCTGGCCACAAAATAGCAAGTGAGTTAGATTGTGTTTTGTATTTTTTTGCTTCATATTTCAGTGGAGATGTGCGGACGTAGATGTAAGTCACAACGACATTGCACTACACGAGACCAGTTGGCATTATTTAAAAGTACTAAATACGCAAGAACAGACGACACCTCAAGGGGACATTAAAGTACACTCCTGTCGCTCCGTTTTAAACGTGAACTGCTTGCGCGCACTTACTATGGGCCGAAGTGCATGAACGAGTTTGCCTGGCACTTGCCATTTTTCGCACTCTGCATGTTCGTTTTAGGGATTTTGCTGCGTACCGCGCCACAGTGCCGGGCTGCATCGAATATACATGCATCTTAGATACTATCGTAGATAATCTTGGTGTATCTTGTACCTGTGTCATGATATGTCCATCAGGACATGTATCAGTATCTTTATTTCCGATACATGAAAGAATGTATTGTGTATCTTAAGGTACAAGATAGTGGCTATCTCAACATCACCGGGCAAAACTATAAGCGTTGGCTGAACTCCGCTTCTCATGCTGCCACTGCTGCCACTAAGCCACCTGAATAAAACTAAAGGCAGCGACACTCTTTTTTTCTTTCTACCAGAGCCCTCCAGCATGAGGTCTGCGCGCCCCTATTGGTGGAGCAAAGTCACGCGGTGGCACTCGCACCGTCTCGACAAAGACAAGTGCGCGAACGTCTACACTCTTAGGCAAAGGTACACCCTTTGGCTTGCCCCTTCTGCCACACAACAATAATCGTTATCTGCCTTGATGCGTTTCCTTTCTTTAACGCTGCGAGCCCGGTACTTTCCAGTAACGAAGGGCACGCGCGTTATCAGCATAGAACAGTTTACACCCTTTGGAGTGCCCCTTCTGATAACGCGCGTGCCGTTCGTTACTGGAAAGTTCCGGGCTCGCAGCGTTAAAGAAAGAGAAACGCATCAAGGCAGATAACGATTATTGTTGTGTGGCAGAAGGGGCAAGCCAAAGGGTGTAACTTTGCCTAAGAGTGTACGCGCCGCCGACCTCTTGTTTTCTTGATTTTTTTTTCGTTTTCAGTTGGGTCGGACACTTGCTCGTAGCCACCGTACTGAGTACGCGAATGCGTTCGGCGTCTCTCGCGCAAATTCTGATGCCACTGTAGCGTCGTTATGGAAGTTTCTCTTCCGCAGTGCTTTGTTACAAAGCCTGAAGAATGCACCAATGGGATCGCCTTACGTCTAGTGGCTTTCACACATCAGCGATTTGAAGGATGGCGTGGATGTAAGTTTGACTGCTGGGAACCAAAGCGTGTGTGGTGCTCCTTCCGGGAGACTTGTGTATAAGGTGGGTATTTTGTGTACGTGATTGTTGCTCGCAAGCGCCAAAAGCAATTTTTTGGATTACGTTGCATGCGTAAATAGCAACACGTTTATAATACTCCCCAGCGGTATTTGCTCCAACCTGCGGAGGCTTGTTATCGACGATCTCGTAATTAGATGGCGATCTACTAGCTGGTCGGCAAGCAGAGCCGCGACTCCCATCGACTACGAAAGCGACAAGGAAAAACCGCTGATAGCGCAGCGTTTACAAAGAGCTTTCATGTCAAGCAGCTAAGGCAACCCCCAATAAATTGTTTCGGAATGAAAATATTATACTTTGAGCAAGACAACATTCTTATACTAACAGACATTTGAGTCAGATGAAACAAGGTTGGTCAGAGTTAAGAAAGTTCCAAGCAAGCATTTTTGTGCACACGCGTTTGCTGCTACACTATACAGACCTATAATAAGAAATTTGCCAATGTATCCTTAAGATACAAATGGAAATTATCGTATTGCATGGATTCAATAATTGTGGTTGCATCTTGTACCTGTATCTCAAATACTTGTTGCCCGAGTATCTTGTATCGCATCATGATACAATTGCAAAGTATCTTTTCCCAGCCCTTGCCTCGCAACTAATGGTTAAATAGAAAATGTAAGTGACTAAGCCTCTATTTCGATGTGTTATGAACCCTTCAGAACAGATTGTCGAGCAGCTTAGGGCATCCGAGTCAAACATCCGTTGCCGTTTCGATACCTCTCATGCCACCCAGTCCAAGTCGCGTGGCACTCTTCCTTCGTCTCGTCATGCATACAGTTTGCCCGGAAGATCACCGGATGATGAAAATATCCACGCGAGAGCAAGGGCGCTAAAACGCAAAGCTATTCCAAACTCCTCTATTCCACTTCTGCAATCAGCCCTCCACGATTGGTGAAAATATTTTTGGGCCACTCCCACTTCGCTTGTCTGTCACGCGACGTCATGAAACAAGGATAGCGCCCCATCTGATATGATGTGTACACACTAATTATGCGTGAATAGCCCGAACAAAAGATAAATATTTATTTCTAATTCAGCGCCTTTTCGCCATTAGCCCACTGCTATCGGAAAAAGTTGTCAAGCTGCGCCCACTTCCCCTGTCTGTCACGCGACATCACAAAACCGCGAAAACTCAACGCGCCAAAGTGACGTGTACGCGTTAAAGATGCATTAACATGCTGAGCAAACCAGATTTTTTTCTGACTACCCTAAGACTGCTCAATTCCGAAGGGAATAGAAGATGGCTGCCCGCCGATCGATCAGGCGCTGGCTATTCGCATCTGCGGGAAAGCATGCATTTATTTGCATATAATAAAACATCTTGCGCGGAAGTATTGCGTCATCGAGCTCTTTCGGTACGTATAAGACAGCACTCTGGCAACTGTTCTTTGATGAGGATCCGTTTTGGCAGCTTTATTAACCTTCCGTTGCACGCCGCTGCGATTTTCAACCAGGCACCACAAGCTAAGTAAGGGGAAGCGGGCAAATCGCAGACGCTGGCACCACCCTCCTCATCCGGTTATCCATTTTCACTGCGCTGGTTCAGCCCCATCGAAACCTTCTGCGCTTCAGTGTGCTCGCCTACTGTACCGGGCTCGCCTCTTGTCAGCCAATTAGATAAGACAAGCCGGTCAATGTGGGCAATTTTATTCGTTTTGAAGGTAAACAAAACTGACCGCCTATAAACGAGGAGAGCGTTTGATTGGACTGTTTACACAGCGCTGCGGTTCACTGCCCGACTCTTGCGTCGGTGGTTGCGCAAATTTGATGCCAGAAGGGTTAGTAAAGACGGATTGGAATAGTTTTACGTTATACGGTCCCATGTTTCGCCCTTGCCTGCTGTACTTCATTTGTTTACAGCTGCGGAATTCGCTACTTGACTACCAAGTATATTAACTCCGCTTCCTGAACCTGTGAAATGAATGCCTGAAACAATATGATGAAAGGCAGTCCATCCGATTACCTACTTTAGAGCGCAGCTCCTAGGCGCCCGTTCCTGCGGCGAGTGTCGGCGTCGGCCTCGGCGTCAGCGTAAGCGCCTGAACGAGCAAAACACAACACAAAAGAGAGAACGCGGAGCGGCATATGAAAGACGTGAGCTACGAACGGCGGAGATCAATGAGAGCGGCTCCTTAAATCACGTGCGCGCGGGAAACTGGCGTCATGCGGACCCGCCCCACCGCTCAATGCGTACTCGTATCTTGCGTCAGCCAGACCGCTCGTTTCGTACTATTGTCTGCTCGAGTCAGCTCTCGCTCGCGCTTGTTTAGTTTGCTTGGTTTGGTCTCGTTCGCGCTTGTTTCGATTGTCATGGCTTGAGAATGTTATTTTACAATGATGAGTCTAAATCGAGACGTCCTGACGCAAATGTTTTTTGCAGACAGTATGCCATATCCGACTCTTTACGATTGGACGGACCCTGAATAGAAGGACGCGGAGGCGACACCCAGTACCGATGACACTATCGATAAGGCATGCGGCCAGCGCGTCAAAAGAAAGCGCTGCATTAGCGGAGGTCTGTCTGCGGTGGCTGCACTGAATCGCGCCCACACATCACCCTCGCACTGCCTTTCGCGATCTGCCGATTAGCGAGGCAGTCGCGCCACACTTCGCTCGTTTGCAACGTGCCGCACGAGAGAGATTGTCCGCGCCAGCCAGTATATCGCGAAATGAAAAAAAAAACGTATGGATCTACGTTCGAATTTCGCAATATATAGGGGGTATGATAATCGTCGGTCAATTTTTATTGTTAAAATAGGTTACAACAATACTTCCCCACAGCACTGCATATGAAGGGAGTTTGCGTGCGCACTGGCGAAGTACTAGACAGGTAACGAAGCCGATGTGTCCCCTTGTTTTTGCGTCCCTTCGTTACTGCATAACACAGTAATGTCCCGATAAAGCTTGTACGTCGGTTGTTGATGCCTGCTTCATTCATATGATTGGTCGGATCCATAGCTATTGCTCAGGTGACGAATAATCACTGTGGGCTGTGGTCCAGACTGTCGAGCCCATATAGTGTTGTTTCCCGTCTTAGTGTTGTAAGGGGAGGAGATGTTCCCATTATGTGTCTGCGTGCGTGCGTGTGCGTGCGTGCGTGTGTGTGTGTGTGATTGTGTGCGTGCGTGTGTGTGTGTGTGATTGTGTGTGTGTGATTGTGTGCGTGTGTGTGATTGTGTGCGTGTGTGTGATTGTGTGCGTGTGTGCGATTGTGTGTGCGATTGTGTGCGCGATTGTGTGCGCGATTGTGTGCGCGATTGTGTGTGCGCGATTGTGTGCGCGATTGTGTGTGCGCGATTGTGTGCGCGATTGTGTGTGCGCGATTGTGTGTGCGCGATTGTGTGCGCGATTGTGTGCATGTGTGTGCGTGCGTGTGTGCGCGCGTGTGTGCGCGCGTGTGTGCGCGATTGTGTGCATGTGTGTGCGCGATTGTGTGCATGTGTGTGCGCGATTGTGTGCATGTGTGTGCGCGATTGTGTGCATGTGTGTGCGCGATTGTGTGCATGTGTGTGCGCGATTGTGTGCATGTGTGTGCGCGATTGTGTGCATGTGTGTGCGCGATTGTGTGCATGTGTGTGCGCGATTGTGTGCATGTGTGTGCATGTGTGTGCGCGATTGTGTGCATGTGTGTGCGCGATTGTGTGCATGTGTGTGCATGTGTGTGCGCGATTGTGTGCATGTGTGTGCATGTGTGTGCGCGATTGTGTGCATGTGTGTGCGCGCGTGTGTGCATGTGTGTGCGCGCGTGTGTGCATGTGTGTGCGCGCGTGTGTGCATGTGTGTGCGCGCGTGTGTGCATGTGTGTGCGCGCGTGTGTGCGCGCGTGTGCGCGTGCGTGCGCGTGCGCGTGCGCGTGCGTGCGCGTGCGCGTGCGTGCGCGTGCGCGTGCGTGTGCGCGTGTGCGTGCGTGTGTGCGTGCGTGTGTGTGTGCGTGCGTGTGTGTGCGTGCGTGTGTGTGTGCGTGCGTGTGCGCGTGTGCGTGCGTGTGTGTGCGTGCGTGTGCGCGTGTGCGTGCGTGTGCGCGTGTGCGTGCGTGTGCGCGTGTGCGTGCGTGTGCGCGTGTGCGTGCGTGTGTGTGCGTGTGCGTGCGTGTGTGCGTGCGTGTGCGTGCGTGTGCGTGCGTGTGCGTGCGTGTGCGCGTGTGCGTGCGTGTGTGTGCGTGCGTGTGTGTGCGTGTGTGTGCGTGCGTGTGTGCGCGTGCGTGTGTGCGCGTGCGTGCGTGTGTGCGCGTGCGTGTGTGCGCGTGCGTGTGTGCGCGTGTGTGCGTGTGCGTGTGCGTGCGCGTGCGTGCGTGTGCGTGCGTGTGCGTGCGTGCGCGTGCGTGTGCGTGCGCGTGCGTGCGCGTGTGCGTGTGCGTGTGCGTGCGTGTGCGTGCGTGCGTGTGCGTGTGCGTGCGTGTGCGCGTGCGTGTGCGCGTGCGTGTGCGCGTGCGTGCGCGTGTGTGCGCGTGTGTGCGCGTGTCGAAAAAGCGCTCGAAACGCCCATGGTTTGTGCACAACGCGGCTTGAATAGCTGTAACTTGTGTAATGCACACTTGGCTTTACGCCGACAATGATTACTGAGATCAACCCGTTAGAGAAAAGGTACGGTTCTCTTTATGGTAATTTTAGGCTATAAGACTACTTTCACGTAATGTCTGAGTACGACTACGTCCCATTGATAAAGCGTGTTCTAAGTTTCATGTCATAAGAACAATACATCAGAAAATTTGAAGCTGAAAGTAACAATGCAGAAATAAATAAACAAAAGCCATCTGTATGTTAACACTTAAGTAAAAGGGTTGAACCAGTTCACTTTGAGTGGGGAGAATTCGTGTAAAAGTAGCTGTACGGTAGCGCGATTAAACGACAGTACAAAAGAAGACACGTGTCTCTTTTGTCTTGTCTTTTAATCGCGCTACCGTACACCTATTCAAGATGCGTTGCCAACAAGCCCAAATCGCAACCCTCGTGTGAGAGGCAACTTGAAAAAGGCAGCAGGCCATGCGTGGATTTATTGAACCAAAGGATAACCAAAAAGACGACTCTTCATGGCTTGTTAGGATAAACAGAAGCGAAGACGATACACAAGAGGACAAGAACCGGGGGAAACGAAGCGCTTCGTTGCGTCTGCAACTTCATTCGCTCTGCGTCTTGCCCTCGCTACTGTTTTTCCTAACGAGCTATGTTCCAACTAGTCCACGTGAACACAATCTTGCAAAAAGCCCTTCATTTTGGCTCTTTGTTATGAGTGGTGTGGCTTCATTATTATTTTATTTTTCATCTCGATCTGCACTGTTCTGTCTGAAGTGCTCCGTTACTGTGTTCAACTGTGTCTGGCCTTATCTCTCCTTCACTTGTCGCATGCAGTATATAGCAGTGAGGGCCACTGAGGCACGGCGTAAAAGATTCCGCGTGACATCCACGGAAGGATGCACTGTGCTTTCACTGGGCTCCGACTTGTCGCGGGCCGCCTAATCCCCTGATCCCCGACCGAAGGAAAGGCTTCAGCGTGGAAGCTTCATGACCACCTCGATGTCATTCGTATGTGTGCACTGGCATGTCGGGCTGACTTTGCCGGTGCGCGCGAAATGCCGTGCCAGCCGTCATGACCTCGATATTGAACTACTGCTTCGGCTGACTGCGTGGTCCCTTCCACTAACAGCGAGCCAGACACCGGATTCACGTGTGTCTAAGTTGGTAAGATCTTCATGCACCAGTGGCCACAGATTTCGCTGTAATGTCTTTCGCTATCGCCATCAACTTCGCTACTCGTGCGAACAGTTCTGAATGGTTTTCTTTATAAGAGTTCAAAATGGTAACTTAAAGCACGACTTCAGCGCATGACGGTTATGAATTCGCACCCGACGATATAGTTAGTACGTTGATTGAGTGATCGCGCTCTTATATGGATCCCGCTCTTGAATATCAACGGTAGCGTCTACAGATCCAAAGAAACTTCGAGGCTACTCTCTCTTTAATTTGAACACAGGAAACCCGAGCTGTTGTTCTCGGTTGTCTGTATGCGAAAAAGTACTCATAGGTCATGCGCATGCAGAAGAGAGACTGATTTCCAAGTGCTACGAGATTCTCCGAGTTACTGTAATTTATACATAAATAGTTAGACAAAAATTACATTACCTCAGCAAACGCGTTGGTTGCCCGCAATAACTCCTGTGAAGCAGACTGCGTGCAATGCCGCGTTTTCCATAAGTACGTTTAGCATGTGGCTGTGGTACGGCATAAAGTGGGCCCGCACTCAGAGTCATGCTCACGCCGTTACATTACACATTTACATAATGCAGGGACTCAGGTTGATCCGAGAGTTAGTGCCCGGACGGGGCCCTCGGGCTGGGCTTGGTCTGTCTGGAAATGGTGCACACCGGCCGTGCACACATCGGTTGAATGTGTCTTCTAATGTGTCTTATAGCATGTGTCTTCTACTTTTCTTTCTTAGTGCGCTTGTGTTCAATTTCCGCGTTCGAGCGAATAACTTGCGACACAACCAAAGGTAATAAGCGCCTTGAATCCAAGTTGGAAATGCCTTGCTATGAAAGAAATTTCAGCAGCGATTTAGTTGTGAATGCGAGAGAAACGTGTTAGCATTACGTGGCACCCCCTTGAAGTCCCGGGCCCATGTTATAAACTGCGTTCCCTACATCGCAAGGTGCTGTTCAGGAGCTCACTCGAGACACGTCCTGCCTCTTCGAGTAGCGAACGCATTAAAAATGGCGCCACATGAGGCGAACCTAAATGGACCAGTGCTGCGGAACACGACATGAACAACACGTAGAAGTGATATGAGGTACTGGCCGCGATGTATATCCTCTTGTGTTCTTGCTATGTTTTGTTCGCGTCACGTTCTGCTTTTTATCCCGGTCGATATAAACCGACTAGCTCAGTAGCAGCCCCTCTTCGAGCCTGCCGAGGATCTCGTGAAGGCCATGATTAGACGTAGAAGCAAGTCCGCAATTCACTGTGGCAATAACCATGGTCTCGCAAACGGTGCCGCGTTCGGAAGAATGCCGAGGATCAGGCACGACACTAAAGCACTGATTGCACGCACAGTTCGAAGACAGTGTCACATTACTGAGAGATATTGAGCAGTAAGCTAAAAAGATTGGCGATTCCGCATCTGGCAAATGTACTGGCTGTATCAATGAGGTTGCGCCATAAGGAAGTACCGGGAGTATAGGGAATGATGGTGACCGCAAGGTATCTATTTGCTGGGATCCCAGCACTGGGACTTGTTTCTTCTGTGTGCTGTACAATGACAATGCTGGTGCAACCACAAGCGAGGATTGAAACAATTATCGACTGTTAAATGAAGACTTTGTAGCATTCAAATTGTAATCGACTGTGATCGACTGTAATCGCTGTGAGCGCAAGAATTTAGAAGCAACAAAAAGATACTGAGGTCACCAGGTTGACGCATGTAGCTGTCTCTGCATTTTTATGTGATAGTGCATATAGGTAAAGGTGGAAGGGGGGGGGGGTGTAGGAGAAGACAGAAGGGGTTGGATATAATAAGACACGCTAACGTGTGCCCCACAGCCAATAATAGAGGCTCTAGTCGAATCGAAGGCACAAGAGCGAGCAACGGTTCCTAGGACTGCAATTCACGTCGCTAACACCTATATTGATAGCCTGGAATAGCTGTACTTACGCATTACCCATGCTGGTTTTCCAACAAAACAGAATTGTAAATAAATTTCGAGAATGCTTCGCAGGTTGAATGGAACACACTGCCCACCTTTCTTTTGCATTAGAGGGTTTAATTCGTCCTCCTGCTTTTTCTGCTTTCGCTTGGATCGCCATATTTTAAAGAAATTAAGAGATGTCCCAAGCACACGCAGTTAGCGTGGAAAAGTCACGCTTTAGAGGGTAACATAAATTTCAAAGCCATACGCCTCTGTAAATGTCTAGTCGGTGGAATGATCACACATTTTTTTTTTGTCCTTTACGAGAATGCTGGAACAAGCCGCGAACATAAAAGGAGGCATAAAAAAAGCCGTTCAGCAAGAGCCACACGCTGGCTTAACAATAATTAACGATTTTTTGAAAAGCACAGGTAGGATTATTTCAAATTAGAAAACTGCTGTACTTCCTTTTACAATAAAGTGCCTCAGGAGATTCCAGCTCATGCTAGACTCCCAGCGCCTGCATGCGATACAGCACAATTTCTTGGGTATTATCACTGACAGACGGCTATTATGGGCTCCCGAAGTAAAAGCATTAGAGGAGAAAGTCAACTGCCTAATCAACATTCTCCGTCGGTTTGCTGGAGTGAGATGGGGCAGTCGAACCTCTTCCTTATTATGCATTCACCCGGCAATCATTAGACAAAAAATAGGATACTCTGCTCCTGTGCTACATGTAATATCCTGTAGTCTAGAGGAAACAATTCAAAGATTGTTGGCCAGAAGCCTTTGCACATGTCTTGCTGTTCCGCATGCATCTGCCAGTGCTTCGGTAATTGCTGAGTCCCGCCAACCGACTTTTCATGCACTAAGATTTACGGAAACTTGTCCACCTTTCTTGTTTGCTACACAACACGCTAATCATCCGCTATGCCAAGACCTTCAGGATAGAACTGCTGCACGCCTGCGTGAAGAAATACGGTGGTACACAAGCTTACTGCCTGCTTGCCAATACTGGCCTACTTGCGCAACTCATCCTCCATGTCGACTAGCGATTCCAGAAATAGTCACTTCAATTCTTAGATTAGGTCGCAAGTGGTATATGGCCGTCGTTGCGACAAAGCAATTAGCTTTATCACATCTTTACACTAAGTACGTGGATCGCATTCACGTGTATGGCAATGGATGATACCGGAAACAAAGCTCTACATATGCGTTTTATATACCTGCATACCAAGAGAAAAGAGCTTATAAGCTTTGCCAATTTATAACGTCCACAACGGCAGGATTTTACGCAATACTTTGTGCTTTACGTTACATATGGCAGCAGTCAGAACCACTTCGCTGGGTAATTCTGAGTGACTCGCAAGCTTCATTGCTGTGTTTAAATGAAATCAGCTGAAGAAAAGTAAAAAGCACATTGACATACTAAACGCGGAAGACATATATATACGCCATACCGAAATATCTACAACACGACATCATTTTCCAGTGGATTCCAAGTCACTGTGAAATCATAGGAACTGTAAGAGCTGATCACATGGCACATGAAGCACATCAAGAGTATGAATCATCACTACTTCCTCTAGCGGCAAGTGATGCGCGATGTCTATTGAACAAACTATGTGGTAGATTGTCCAAGGGAACTTGGTTCATAAATGATGCGCAGAACTCCTAAATATATAATATAGATTCTGAAATAGAGTTCAATATTCCGCTTAAAATTGGTCGATCTGTCCAAACAACAGTTCATAGCCTTCAGCTAGGCAATGCCTATACTAAAAGCTTCCTGTATAGGATAGGAAAAACTAAGAGTGCTACATGCTCATGTGAAGGGGCCGAAGAACACATGGAACACCTTCTTCTACACTGCAAAAATCGTGATTCTCCCCGCAAGAACATTTCGAAAGAACTACATGGCTTGGATAGACGGCCACATTCTTTAGGAAAAATATTAGGTCCACGGCCAACAGAAAAACTGCAAACCATCGTTATGCGCGCCTCAGTACGACTTTTGGAGGAATCAAAAATATCACTAAGTCATACCATAGTTATTGCTCGCTTTATTATTATTAACAGGCACGCTTAATTGCGTGTTCATTGTGTCTTCGTGTTCATGCAGCATGTGTATTTGTTGCATTTAGAGTGCGGCATTCAAGTGCCCAACACCTTCTGTGTGAACATCTTAGTTTTGTGAACATTTATGCTTTGTGAACTCACGTGTTGCATGTGAACAGTTCGGTTTTATGAGCATTTATTCTATGTGAATCCCTCTGTTGAGCGAAGGTTTATTTATATTTCGGTACTGAGACTTCATATGTGAATGTTCGTACATGTGTTTATTAGTCCAGTTTGGCGATTGTTGACAACTTTCCGACGATACCTATCCTGTAAGAGAAAAGGAGTATCTGGCGCCACACATAGGCACCAACATTTTCTTGAACACATCTATTGAAAAAAGAAAGCACCAGTACGAAGAAATGAATATACTAGAAAGTTGGTTTTCTTTCCGAAATTTAACGTCCCTATTTTACTTCTAAAGCTTGCAGGTCGAGGTTGCTTCCCTCTGCGCTACTTATTGCGTCGCAACCGGCATGAGCGAGCCTGGCACAACACTATCAACTACACCCCTTTCCATGTTGCAGAAACCAACTTTCACCTAACCTGTTCACGGAACAAACAGCTCCGCCGACAATATATTGCCCGCTCACTTTTCCCACTATTTTTCCTGTCTGTATCTGGCTGCAAGCGTCGACTATCCGGTAATGTCAGGCCAAGCACGTCTTTCTCGGGTCTATAGGCTTCCATCGGCTGTGAGCGCCGCACAAAAGAAACAAAGAGGGAATATAAGGAAGCAACTCGCAAAAAAAATTTTAGGAAAAACTCTTTAGGACAGAACCACCAGCGCATCAGCGTTGCCCGATGTACCATGTATACTGTAGCCATTCGCAAAGAGTGAGCCTTTCCCCTGCTCCCTTCGCGGCTGAACACGTCTCGTTGAAGCGGTACTTAGTGGCAACACCTCTTCAAGAGAAGCGGCCCTAAGGCACGTCTCTCGTTACGGTGCGACCCATGGCCGTGCAAGAGACGGGCGAAAGTACCACGGTCTGTGCGGAAAGCACAGGCATTTGTTCTTTCGCTGAGAACGAGTGATCCACAACATACTGCTGGTCCAGAAAGAACCATCTTGTCCGTATGCCCATTCCACCATGAAGCAATAGATAAAATTACTGGGAAGTGTAGGTTTTGATCAGCCGTGAACCTTCTGCTATGGCCGAGCATAAATTCGTTTATAATCGCCAACATTTCCCCTTGGAAAGGTTTTTGGCATTTCGTCTTTTTCAAGGGGAATGAATTCTCGTACAGCAGGAATAGTATAAAGTAAAATTGGCGGACAATTACGTCGGAGAAGCGTTTGGCTGTGTATGCGTTTTCCTTGCTTTGGAATATTCTGAATTGTTTCGTTTTAGCGTTGCTGCAATTCCTTGAAGTGTGGAACTGCCTACACTTCTGGCTTTTCTTTTTGCTTAAGGTCCTTGTTTCTCACTCCTCTCTCGGAGTTAATAATTTAGCGGTTGTTTACTGCATGCAAATATTCGCGAAGCAAGAGACATCCCGCGCAATGTTTTAAAACTGCAAGCGCTCGCGTAATCCATGCTGCTTTCACTTTTGACGAAAAGGACAAGCTTTTTTGCATATATGAACAAAATAAGAAAATGCGTAATAGCACTTCGTAATCTGATATGTTTGCTTACGCGAAGCAATGTATTTTTGCACGATAGTATACAATTTGACCTTCGCCAAAGCACTGCGATTCTTTTATAGAGCAGCAACAACCTCAAAAATTCAGTTCCCGTCCTCTCTGTGAAGAAGGATGACCAGCGAAGCTGTGAAAGTGGGCCCTCTAATGTCGAAATGCACATTCGCCGCGGCTCGGCCCGGTATTTCACTATGTTCGGAATCCGCCCACGTATATAGGGATGCTTAACGCCTGCTTCACCTCGGCTGCAGGTCGGCCCGGCATTGCACTATCTTCGGGATCGGTCCCCGTATGAAAACTTATTGGTCTTCGTCCACGGAGACGAGGTCCGCCAGAACCTAGCCATTAACAGCTTCGCTGTAAAAGCTGCTCGTATCTACCCTTCCGTCCCACCTGATTGATTACTTGCATTCAATGCCCACTAAGTAACACTATGAGCGGCGTCGTATTGGAGGCCGGTGGAAATTTTTTTTTTGCCACATTTGATTCTATAACGGAACCTGAATCAAAACATATACGCGCGCTGTAACCATTAAGTCACTGCGTGCGCCCTGTTTCGCCGACGTTCCATATGGTATCCCACTTGCGGGAGTCCTTGCAATTGCAATTGCAATTTATGTTGACACATTCGATTGCGGTATTCAAACTCAGTCATTTCAAATTCCACTTATCCATCCGGCGGCAAGTGTTGCGCTCGCAAAGATTATATCCAGAATTCCACCGAGAGTAGCAACAACTTTATTTGGGGGAATTGGTTTCACTTGAAGGTCTATCGAAGCAGCGCTATGGGGCGAAGACAACAACACACACGATAGCTCTCGTCCAGCGCTACTGCTGTTGTGTGTTTTATGGTATTTTCGACTGGTTGCTTCTATCCACTGAAGCAGAATAGGGCAAGATCCGGCGTTCCCCGAAGTCGCAGGTACAGGACAAGCGCGCAAGCCGAACGTGTGACTCGCTCTCGGAGGAGGAAATGGAAGATACGAAACCACGTGGCTACTGCCAACGTCCGATGTTTCGCCTATCCAAAGCTCCCGGCGCTGCCGGGAAAACCGGCGGACGCGCCGCTGGGAGGAGCGTTCGTTGAGGCGCCAGCGTGCCGTGGCCAAGGTTGCCTAGGTTGCGATGGGGCGTCGCCAACAGCGGCGACGCTGTGTTGTGGTGGCATTACTGGAAACGCTCTCAATCTCGACAACTGCTCCGACGACAGGGATCGGGGCGCCTCAGAGCGTTCTAAGGTGGAGGAGAGCGATCGAAAAAAGAAACAGCCGAACGCAAGGCGCGCACCCTGTTTCAACCAGCCCAAGACAAAGCCGCTCGCGAGAGCGGTCTAGAGCGCTCCGAAACGGCCAGCCGAAAATGCCGTTAGTCGTCTCGCTGCTTCAATAAATCTGCCCCTAGAAAAGTGACCAGGTCATCAAATCTCTCTAGAACAGCCATGTTCCGCGTAATCTTCGTAGAACAAACAAGCACCTTGGCAGGCCACTCTAGTGGCTTGCAAACACTATTTCCCCCTACAGGCCCGAAATATCCCGGGGCGCCATTACCGCCGCTGCGCATATATGAGCACTTGTTCTTACTCTCCACGCATGATAGTGCGTGCGCATTAACTTCCTTGAACTCAGTAGCCTTTTTGTGCCTATTTCTGCCATGTGTATAAATCATGGCCTACTATACGCGTCGACTTTATACACGTGTACAGGAGGGGTGTCAAGAGCGCCAGTTACTTTGTGCCAACGCATTTAAACAGAGACAACCTTCAATACCACGTCCCCTCTTCATGCCCATATATCATCGCATGTTTACACCGCTATTACGCAGCGTATACAAACTCGATCTTAAGTGCACGTAACTCATTTTAGTGGAACATTGTAGCCATTCTGCAAAAGCGAACAAAAAAGAACAATTGTAAATAGATGTCCGTAGATGAGGCAAGAATGGGAGAAACCGGCACACCTCCAGCTGGCAAGAAAAAAATGCGTGGGATCACGGCCTAACGGTGAGAGCAACCGGCTTTTGTGCTCGACGTCAGGGTTACAGGAACGTACCAACCGCAAAGTGCCTGCGATGAGCCAAAGAATGCTTCGCAATAAATGTCACCTGTGGCGTATGGCACGAATCTACTCCTTGATATGCATTACTCGGAAAGGCAGATATTACTTCCACAAGATATCAAAATCCATAATTTAACAAAATTTTACCAACAAACCTTCGAAGTAATCACTTTATGGCATATATTGTAATTTACTAATTGAAGCCAATAAGCGTTTTCAATACGCGTCCACTTAGAACGAGTTTTGAAACGTTTCTGTTTCTGTTTTCACATAACACACAAACGAAAAGTTTCTGTTTTCACATAAGCGCCGTCAAACTCCCAGTTGTGCCACTCACCTTTTCTTACCACCACAAAAATAACTTGCACCCCAATGTGTTTCATCGCACGTTTTGGGAACGCTTATCAAGAAATCGGTGTAGTTCTCGTAATTGGTTCCAAGTAGACATACCTTGCATACGCACCGGCTACAATTCGTAAATTGCAATATGCGCCGTAAAAGTAATCAGTTTGTAAGTTAATTCGCGAAATTCTGGTAATTCGTCCATTATGCGTTTCGATTTCTTCTGAAAATAATGTCCGCCACTGAGCTGATTAAGCCAGCTCAAAGAGTAAAATTGTGATGCATAAAAATGATGATATTTAAATATTCGGTCAACTCTAAATAGAATTAAAAGAAAGAAAAAATCTTTAAAGAGACATTCTGCGAATAGACAGCTTGGTAGGAGCAAAGTCAACACAGGCAGCTATGAACGGCAAGAATCACCAAAACCATGCGCATAGCAAGCTCTTGCGAAAGAGACAGAAAGGAAGAGAGAAGGTGCTATCTTTCGTCACAAGCACATACACAGCATGGCCTGATTTCAATATGTTTTCCTGGCACATCCGTTGGGCAATGCCGTTATTTCACCGAGTGCAGCCGGGAGTTCATTTTAGTCCGTTAGAAAGCGTTAAGAGGAACGGGAAGTGGGCTCACAATCTCTACCCTATCTCATCTTTCTATAGTTTTCAATAAATATATTTAATGCTTTCGGTTCTTAATTTTCTCATTCAAAGATTTTCGTTAGTATAAGCACTCGCGCAATGTTTTTTTTTTTTTTTATACGTACAGTAGTCGCGTTCAAGATGTGCTATATGGCAGGGATATTTGACGACCTCGGAGAATATAGGATGAAATTGAGAGGTGCACTATAACGGTGGCACAAGTGCACAGCGCCGATTTCCATTCCGTGCTTGATACCGCAGCTGAATTTCCCTATTAAGGAAGCTAAGCCAATTTTGTGACTTAGGGATGCGGCACGCGGAGACGGCAGCGGCCGGAGCTGATTTAACCTTATTGGCCAGCGGGACAGTGCATGCCAAAAAATGAGCAAGGCATTCGGAGACGTTTGAATAGCGCATGTATATACATGCTCACAAATGGCCTTAATCAACCTATAGTAGTGTGGAGCGGCTTTACACGAATGTAGACCACGTGCCGTTTGGCCTCAATAAGTGACTCCCCTAACTTCGTCTGGCTGAGTTGTCGTGCAAATGCAGTTTTTTCTTAACGCAAAACTCTCCCACATCATAATTCATTAGCGATACTCGAGAGAAAAGCTTTCAGTAAAGAAGGTTGTGGAGAGTCAAATTAGAGAATAAGAAACGTTTCTAATATGAGCAATTATCTGGACATTTCTCTTTCTTTCTCTGATAGCTGCTAAGAAAAGAAGATGACCAATTCAGTTATTTGGGGGCCGTACACAGCGACGCAAATTGGCAGCACCAGCTGCTCGCAATTATTCCTTTGCGCGACAGAACTTCAAAGGACCAAGCATGATGGGTAGCGTCATCGGCTGCTCTAAAGGTTTAGACTTTTTACTGAAGTCGCGAAGAGTTAAAGCAAAACCGAATTGACGCATTAACAGCACATGATACACCATCGAACTTTCGCAATGGAGATGTACAACGGAACCCATCTTCCTCATTGTCTATCACATCAGCCATAAACGACATAAGAAACAAAAGCTTGGGTTAAATGCCAAGAGTAGCGACAACTCCGGACCCTTTAACAAGCTCTAATTTGGGCCAGTTCGCATACATGATTTTTGTTAACCATACGTAAGGATAGCTTGGTACCTATATACGGCACCGGCTAGTCTTCTCTCGCATCATAGTTTTGCTCATGATCGCCATAACAGAAACAAAATTACAAGAAAAAAAAAGAACGACGGCGACGTCACTTCTAAAGTTGGCGTGCGCAAAATATAAGTGTTCGCACCATACAAATGCTCGTAAACACATAAGTTTACCTTCATCTTAAGAACATACTGGGTGAATGGAAACGAAGAGGCAAAACAATCGACGGGACAAACGCATAACTCGCAACTCTGAAATTTGTTGAGAATCGACGCACGTTTAAGCGCGTACATCAAGCACATGATCAATGGGAAATACGGGTTCACAAACCTCAAACAAAGCTTGATACAAGATACAGTCAGAACTACGAGTGCAAAAAAAAAAAAAAAGATGATATAAACCACTAGCCGTGGACCACTAAACACGTGCGAATTTTACTGAGCAGCAAAGCTTTAAACATATGCAAAACAGCCGCAAGACTTTTGTACAATCACGTGAGGTGCTCTAAAGTGATATGCAGGAATATGAACTCTTCATCAGTGAATGCCAACGGCGGATGACTTAAGCAAGACCCTTTCTTCTTCCAAGTGGGAAATACCTCAGTCAATTATCTCTCTCATAACCAGGTTATCCGGGTGAATACTGATGGACCGTTTATACAATTTCTTAGTTTATATATATATACAGGGTCGCCCCAGCTACCTTGGATCAAGATTGTAAAAATACTCAAGAGCTCTAGAGAAATTGTACCGACCGCATATTAGCCGTATTCGTATGTACTTACGGCCAGTAGTTTTTTCATCACGAAGTATTACTTAATTATTACTTTTGATTAGTGAACTTTTTAATTACAGCTTGAATTGCAAACATATCAATTACAGAGTTGTAGGGCACCTGCAATAACCTTCGAATGAAGCATTTGTTTAGCGCTCAGCTTTGCCTCGTTGGTTTCTCCGAGAAAAAACAAAAGTGCGCGAAACATCCAAAATAGGAAATAGATACGCGCTGGCGCGCCGCTACTCAAGCGCTCCCAAGCGAACAGCCACGGATACAAGGCTTTACTAGCGGCGGCACCTCGATACAGGGCTTGACGCTGTGTGATGGTCGTGGCATCAAGAGAACACGCAGCTGACGCACTGATAAGCGTCGCGGAGCCTTGTACGATGCGGCGATAAGAGAATGCAGCCTTATATCTTTCAATAGTTGCTTGTAGGCGCTTGACTAGCGGCGTGCGAGTGCGCATCTATTTCGTATTACGCGTATTTCGCGGGCTTTGATTTTTTTCTTGGAAAGAACAACCAGGACCACTTCAGCACGGAATAAACGCTTGATTAGGGGGTTATTTAAGGTGCGCAACAACTTTGTAATTGGTATGTTTGCGATTCAAGCAATAATGAAAAAGTTCAATAAGTAAAAGTAATTCAGTAATACTTCGTGATGAAAAAAAAAAGGGTCGCCGTAAGTGCATACGACTACGGCTACTATGCAGTCGGTACGATTTCTCTAGACCTCTTGGGTATTTTTAAAATCTTGGTCCAAGCTACCTGGGACACACTGTATACATATATATATATACATATATATATACATATATATATATACATATATATATACATATATATATATACATATATATATACATATATATATACATATATATACATATATATATACATATATATATACATATATATATATATATATATATATATATATATATATATATTGTAAGCGTTTCTGCAGACTTCATCTTCATCTGTACGAAGTCATCATCACTCATCGGCTCCTGTTCATTTCTGTATCGACGCCATTTTTCCTTCTTGGAATAAAGCGTCGTCTCGACCGTGGTATTTCTAGATGATACAAACATAAACAAAATATCTGACAGTCTCGGCTCCGTCTCCATGATAGAGAAGGGTGTTCGATGCACAAAGAACCACCGTTCCCAGTTCCCTATAGGAAGTCGGTCAGCTGTCGGTATATCTGTGAATACTACACGAAAACAGATGTCGATGCATGCCATCGGTGCATTCCAATGGGGGAGTGCGAATAACCCGGCCTTTGAGAAAAGGAAGCGACCATGTGCTATAGCAGGTGCTCTGAATTTCGGCAAAGGAGAATACCTTGAAATGCACATGTAGGGGGGGGGGGGTTGCTCCGAAGGGGGTGTAAGTCTACGGAACATTCAAAGGACGAAATTCCGAAAATACAACGGGGATAACGAAGGAAAACCGACAGACACTGTGCTCGCGCTCGTCGTTTTACTTGGCCATTGCGAAACCTTCTGCCCGTTTCACTCTTTCAAATTTTCTTTTTACCTTGATGCAAAGCGATGGAGAGAAGGGAGAAAAACATGAAATGTGCGTAATAAAACAAAAACCGCTGCGCATGTCCAGGCGTTAAATAAAGCTCACAGCAAAATGCATCGCTGTTGAAGAATAAACAAACATTCTTACGAGAGATTAGTCTGATGGACAAGTGGTGAAACACTCGCCTGTATAGCTGCAACTCACCACCACCACCCCCAACAACAACAACAAAATTGGCAATTAAGTTGTGCAAGTCTCCTCGCCAAGGAAGTTGCTTAATGACGGCAGAATCCTAGCCGCAACAAGGCTGCTAACAGGGGCATCACATGATCGAAGGCCAAGTACATCAAGGCGACAAAGCGCTTCTCGTAACAATGCAAGATGGAGCAGACGCACTTTATCAGACTTTCACTCAGGCGCGGCTTCATCCGCCTGTTCTCATTAGGTGGCCGCGTATTCGCGGCGTTATATGGGCACTTTCACGGACATGCTCGGCTGCGCGCACGAACCGATAGCATCGCGTCTGCAGTAGCTGTTTAGGTGTTTGGCTGCGCTGTTGTGTTTGCGGTCCGCCGGGAAGGCCAAGTTATAACCTATTGATGACGCCACGCTGTGACGACGTTAGTGGGCACTCGAGCATTCCGGCTTCGAGTGCTCGAGTCATTGGCTTCTAGACCAAGGACGTGTCCGGTTGACTACCATACACATGGGGAAGGGGGAAGGTAGATGATAAAAGGAAAACACAGAGGCAGAAAGTAGATATAAGGGAAAGGCAGGGAGGTTAACCAGGCTGAGCCCGGTGGACTACCCTGCCCTGGGGAAGGGGGAAAGGGGATTGAAAGAGGTGAATGAAGAAAGAAGTTCACAGTGTCCACTGTTACACACACAAGCGTTCATCGGTGAGCCAGTCACAGGCGGTCATACACGCTGGTGCGTTTCAAGAGACGCACCAGCGTCGTTATGCCCTTGCACATAGCAGACGCACGAGGCCACGGGCCCCAAATGACTGTGAAAGAACGGTCGTCTAAGTGCCGCTAGCTGTCCGAAGGTGAGGGCATGCCTGTCATCTTCTTATGTGGGGCAGTTACGTAAGAGACGTTTGGTCGCTTCTTCGACACCCCATGTGCTACCATTGGGACTGTTCGCCCTTCCAGTTAGGAATGAGTAGGCGTTTGTGAAACTCCTACTCGCAGGCGACGATGTAGCGTTTCTGGCAGCGGAATGTTCACTGACTGCAGGCACGAACCTTCGTGCAGTCTAGCCACCTTCAAGAAGCGCAATAGGACTTGTGTGGCCTTGTGCATGCAAGAGTGCTTAGACCAAGGTCCCAGGGCATTTTCCTCCCCTATCGCTCTGTCATACAAACGGCTGAGTCTAGCTCACAGAGCAAATCGCTGAGCGCCGAAGGATGCGCACACAGAGTCCTATGTTGTCTTGCCGCCCGTGCAAACTTTGCACGCGGCACTGTTGGTCATTCAGATTAGGAATTGAATGAACATTCATTCTCAAATGGTACGCCCATGCACATACGACACAATAAAGTTAGGGCGCTTTCAGCCGTATGCTGTCGTTTTGCTTCAACACATGCCGAAACGTCTGCTCCAAATGATAGCAAAAGGCTGTCGACAAAGCTACTTAGATGCTGTAGCTGTTAAGGGTATTTCAGTCAATTTTCGTGGCGCCTGTGGCGGTTTACTTCATTGTGTTTCTCCTAATCATGTCACCATATTGCGGAAGAAGTAGCCGGAGAAGAAAACTACATTATCCCACTCAAGGTTCGAGACCGCAATGTGTAAACCATCGGGCCTTCATTGAAGTTGTCGTCGTCGTTGCCGTGGTGTCATCGGATTTACAGTCATCGTCTTCATGCAGTAGTAGTCGTCGGCTGTCATTGTCTTCGTTGTCATTGTGCCTTAGTCGCTATCGGCGCTGTGCCGCCATCTTCCCCGCTCTGTGGCGCTTTGTATTCCTCCTCTCAATATATACTTTTATACTTAACATATGCTTTTAATATACACATATATATTTTTAAGGCGAAAGCCTTAAATCTTCATGTTTCAAGGTCGCGTTGTGACGTACAGAAAATATCACGTGACCCAAGAAAAAGACCAGAAGCAACCAAAGCATGTCCAGCCGTGTATAAGATATGATTAATGAATAGCAAAGTTAATTAATTATTGATTAGTGATTTCATAAAGGTGCATTAAGATGGATTAGGGGGATAAAGGATAATTGCGGTGCATTAATGGGGATTCTGGTGGATTAAGCTTAATTAGGATGGACTAAGGTGGATTACGGTGGACTTAAGCGGATTAAGATTAATTACAGTAGACTTTACCAGGCTTTCGTCTTCGCGTCTCTTAGGCGATAGCTAAGGACACCTGGGAAGTTTTTTTTTTCGTTAATAAACGTCTATCTCTCTCTCTCTCTCTCTCCCATGATATATTTTATTGTGTATGGCTGGATCATTGTCAATCGCCGTGGAATGTACAGCATAGGCTGCTGCCCCTTTCCCCGTCGTCACAGAGTAACCGAACATTATTCCTGTGTGCAGAGAGCAGTGGTTGCCAGTGGTACACAGTGGTGCACACGTGGTCTGCCATGAAATAAATTGTATTTGGCAGTTGCTATATACAGATGCTTAACTACAGTGTCTAAGAAGCACGGAGGTTCGTCGTGAAGTACCGGTGAACACCATTACACGTTAGATTTAAAGGAAGTGACAAATAGCCGATATCCTGTCACGTGAATAAGTGCAACCACTATCTGCAATAACGAGAGCCTTAATGAAACGGCAGCTCACAAAATAGAGGGCATGTTCCTGTTTTCGGTCATCGTGCGCCTCACCACGCGAACTGCCTGCATGCAGTCAAAAGAGAAAGTTGAAGCCACCCTCCCGCGCAGGGTCCTAATAGTATGCGCTTAGTCATCAGTGTGAGCATGGTAGGGAGAACGCTCCGTTCCCCTGTGTGTATACCTTATGAAATGGGAGACGTGGAGCACATCTTGTCAACTATAAGTCGTCACGTGGCAGTGATCGTTCCAATTTACCTCCAATAGATCACCTAGGCTTTCAGGAGCCCGATCTCATGCGCAAACGGGGCGTACTCCCCTGCAGCACCCGTGTGCTGCCGCAGGCCTGCGTGCTGCTGCCACATCCTACCACGTCACAAAGTGAAGCCTGCAAGAGGAGCGTTTCCGTCACCGGCTCAACTGGCTGTTTCCCTTGGCAGTAGCGACGGAACTGTGAACGTCGTACTCAATTTAATTGAATTCTAGTGCTTCACGTCCCAACACCACGATATGATTATGAGGCACGCCGTTTAGTTGGAGACTTCGGATTTATTTTAACCACCCGGGGTTCTTTAACGTGCACTTAAACCGAAGTACACGAGCGCTTTCGCGTTTCGCCCCCATCGAAATGGGGTCGCTGCCTCTAGGATCGAACTAGCGACCTCCAGCTCAACAATGCAATGCCGTAACCACTGGGCTACCGCGTTGGGTTGTTGCACTAAAGCTATCTGCTTCTGCTTAATCTCTTGCTTGAGAATTTTGCTGTCAAGTGTTCCGTCGCTGCTGCCGAGCTGTCAGTTGTATATCGAGTCCTCCTGCGCCTGATATTCACGGTAATTATTTATTTCTACTGCAAACGTACCTTTAAAGAAAGAAAGAAAGAAAGAAAGAAAGAAAGAAAGAAACAAAGAAAAAGCAGGTGCTAGACTGTACAAGTTAACAAATACAGCTATACAGTTCATCATTCTTGCCTTTTACCGGCGGTGTACCACAAGCTGGCTTTCTGGGTTCCCTTATTATTCATGTTTATGTCAATGACATTGTAAATTTATATACAACAAAAAAGGCGTCTTATATGCAGATGATTCAACAATACTTATGATATTAACTTTCATTATTTATTACCGAAATCTAATGAGGTACTTCCCGAAATTTGCTCGTGGTTGAAAACGAACAGACCTAACATAAATTCAAATTAAACTAAAGCTATTGTATTACCTGCTAAAAAATTTTGCAGGCTCAATAGTAGCTGACGTTTACGTAATACAAAGCATTCATAGTCTGTAACCCGCCGCGGTCGCTCAGTGGCTATGGTGTTAGGTTGCTGAGCACGAGGTCGCGGGATCGAATCCTGGCCACGGCGGCCCCATTTCAATGGGGGTGAAATGAGAAAACACCCGTGTACTTAGATTTAGGTGCGCGTTAAAGAACCACAGGTGGTCGAAATTTCCGGAGTTCTCCACTACGGCGTGCCTTATAATCAGAAAGTGGTGGAGAAATTTAATCTGTAGAGAACGGTTGTATGAATAGTGTAACTGTTGTGTAGCGAACGTATGCAGTGGTCCCAGTGCAAATACCCAGTGTCATATGCTCAGTCACTCACGTGGCAGAAAATTTTGGGCTTAACTATCACTGCGATCAGCCTGCCGAAATGGCGAAATCAGCCACCTTTTTGTCCGCCCGCCCGCGCACATAAAGGTGGCTGCACACGGAAAAGAATGATTCGCATTAAGGTTAAGTAGTCACTAGCCACCATCCATTTGTTCTTGATTCACAGCCGATATAGGTATTGATGATACGCATAAGAGACAAAGCTGGCAATATCATTACTAATATGGATGAGATAGTTCAAGTGGCTGAGGAGTTCTATAGAGATTTATACAGTACCAGTGGCACCCACGATGCTAATGGAAGAGAGAGTAGTCTAGAGGAATTCGAAATCCCACAGGTAACGCCGGAAGAAGTAAAGAAAGCCTGGGGAGCTATGCAAAAGGGGAAGGGAGCTGGGGAGGATCAGGTAACAGCAGATTTGTTGAAGGATGGTGGGCAGATTCTTCTAGAGAAACTGGCCACCCTTTATACGCAATGTCTCATGACTTCGAGCGTACCGGAATCTTGGAAAAACGCTAATATCCTAATCCATAAGAAAGGGAACTCCAAAGACTTGCAAAAATTATAGACCGATCAGCTTACTGTCCGTTGCCTACAAAGTATTTACTAAGGTAATCGCAAATAGAATCAGGAACACCTTAGAATTCCGTCAACCAAAGGACCAGGCAGGATTCCGTAAAGGCTACTCAACAATAGACCATATTCACACTATCAATCAAGTGATAGAAAAATGTGCGGAATATAACCAACCTTTATATATAGCTTTCATTGATTACGAGAAAGCGTCTGATTCAGTCGAAACCTCAGCAGTCATGGCGGCATTGCGGAATCAGGGTGTAGACGAGCCGTATGTAAAAATACTGAAAGATATCTATAGCGGCTCCACAGCCACCGTAGTCCTCTATAAAGAAAGTAACAAAATCCCAATAAAGAAAGGCGTCAGGCAGGGAGATACGATCTCTCCAATGCTATTCACACCGTGTTTACAGGAGGTATTCAGAGACCTGGATTGGGGAGAACTGGGGATAAGAGTTAATGGGAGAATACGTTAGTAACTTGCGATTCGCTGATGATATTGCCTTGCTTAGTAACTCAGGGGACCAACGGCAATGCATGCTCACTGACAATGCATGCTCACTGACCTGGAGAGGCAAAGCCAAAGGGTGGGCCTAAAAATTAATCTGCAGAAAACTACAGTAATGTTTAACAGTCTCGGAAGAGAACAGCAGTTTACGATAGGTAGTGAGGCACTGGAAGTGGTAAGGGAATACATCTACTTAGGACAGGTAGTGACTGCGGATCCGGATCATGAGACTGAAATAATCAGAAGAATAAGAATGGGCTTTGGTGCATTTGGCAGGCATTCTCAGGTCATGAACAGCAGCAGGTTGCCATTATCCCTCAAGAGAAAAGTTTATAACAGCTGTGTCTTACCAGTACTCACGTACGGGGCAGAAAAATGGAAGCTTACGAAAAGGGTTCTACTTAAATTGAGGACGACGCAACGAGCTATGGAAAGAAGAATGATAAAATAAAAATAAAGTGTGGGTTTTCACGTGCCAAAACCACTTTCTGATTATGAGGCACGCCGTAGTGGGAGACTTCGGAAATTTCGACAACCTGGGGTTCTTTAACGTGCACCTAAATCTAAGTAAACGGGTGTTTTCGCATTTCGCCCCCATCGAAATGCGACCGCCGTGGCCGGGATTCGATCCCGCGACCTCGTGATCAGCAGCCCAACACCAAAGAAGAATGATAGGTGCAACGTTAAGGGATAAGAAAAGAGCAGATTGGGTGAGGGAACAAACGCGAGTTAATGATATCTTAGTTGAAATCAAGAAAAAGAAATGGGCATGGGCAGGACACGTAATGAGGAGGGAAGATAATCGATGTTCATTCAGAGTTACGGAATGGATTCCAAGGGAAGGGAAGCGTAGCAGAGGCCGGCAGAAAGTTAGGTGAGCGGATGAGATTAAGAAGTTTGCAGGAACAATATGGCCACAATTAGTACATGACCGGAGTAGTTGGAGAAGTATGGGAGAGGCCTTTGCCCTGCAGTGGGCGTAACCAGGCTGCTGCTGCTGCTGATGATGATGATGATGACTATGATGATGATACGCATAAAATACTTGAAGTTTATGTTTTGTCAAAGCTAAGTTGCGATGTCCCCGTTAATTACCTCTGTAAAAAAGTCTTATCAGTAACAGGAGTTGTGTGCCGCTGCCGTAATCTGCGTCCGCTGAGGGCCAAGCTTCATATATACTGCTATGTATTGTGCAAATCCCATTCAAACTATTGCACCTTAATATAAGGTCACGACAACAAAACCAAACATACCTAAGTAAAATTCTTGTTCTACAAAAATAGACAACCCGGTAGATTAGAAACCTTGAACGTTTAGGAATGTGTAAAGCGTTTCAAGAGTTTAATATAACGCGCACTGACAACGTTTACACATTTAGTTTGTTATATACACTCTACTTTCCCAAAAAGAAAGTCTCGAACTTTACTACAGCCTTATCTACAGTATTATTACAGTATTACTACAACAAATGTAAAAAAATAGCTTTGTACTTGTGTTCTAAAAGGTTAGTCTAGCGGGAGTCTTACCTTGGAAGGACTTTTCCCGTAAAATTCTATGAATATTTTATGATCTGTCCTGCCAGATGGCTGATTCTGGAAATAACACGAGGGCGCTGCTCGCGTCAATCGTTGATAAAGGGCAAAATAAGAATTGTGCAGATTCCACGCACTGTGGACATCGATGTTATGCGAAGCAGGTTGTAGGTACCTGGCTATATAGAATTGTTTGGGTATTATTATTATCATTATTATTATTATCATTATTATTATTATTATTATTATTATTATTATTATTATTATTATTATTATTATTATTATTATTATTATTATTATTATTATTATTATTATGTTTTGAAAACATATATACACTACGGATGAAAATGAGAGTGAGGAGCTGGCTGGCAACTGCCACCCTAAGCGGCACAACGCCCCGGCGTTGGAAACTCCACCGCTTCCGTGGCAGTACGTGGCAGATATAATTGGTGGCATCCATCGAGAGGGCGGGAAAGCAGCTCCGCTTTCGTTGCACGGCCTCATAGATCGGCACGCGCGGCGCACTCCGATCCAGGAGGCTGTGCCCTTTTGCCCCTCCTCTAAACTCCTCTCCCCTTGCCCTCCCACGTAGCTCCCTCATTTTCGGCTGCCTTCGCGCACGCCCGCCAGCCCGGCGCCACCTCAGCCCGCTGCATGAAGTTTCATGTTTCGTCATCTGCTGGTTATCGGGAAGCGTGCGCTTTTGTGCGTTGACCGGCGTGGGGCAGTTTCGTCAGTTTCGTGGTCCTAGCTAGATAGATGTGGGCTTGTGCTCCGCGATGTTTCACCCGTTTCACGACTCGTACCGCTAGTGCATTGTGCAGTGGGGCACGAATACCTCAAAAAGAAGCCCTGCAAGGTTCTTCCGGGTGCCTAAAGACAACAGGTGAGCGCGCACACCCAAGGACATCAGAAGGCGCACGTACACGAACACGGCCTTGTGCATGTGTGTGCTCCATGAGTTTCCGGACCTCGATGCGCCTTGATTGTGCTACACTTCGCTCATACCGGTAGAGAAAGCTGACAAATAGATGTTCCTCCTCATTGTCACCTGGTCCATGACTTGTTTTTCTGTGCCAAGTCTCATTCTGCAACTTCACTAACTCGCTCAGATTTCCATTCCGCCCTCAGTGCTTTTTCTGTGTGTCACCATTCTACAAAGGTACTAATAGCTGAAAAATTACCGTTTTTGTTTATGTATTCTCTCAGTAGTTGGCGACAACCTTCATGTGTAGGCATGATACGCTTTTTTCTTTTTCTGGAAAGCATGATCATTGCAAGTGTCCTATATGCAGATTTTTGCAGTTCGTGTTTATTATACAAAGGAGAGCCCAGTAGGTATGACTTAGTACCTTAAGTGACCTAATTTTACTGTTAAGCATTGCATTCGTGGTGAAAGGAAAGACGTGTTGTTGGCTCATTTCACCTGGTCTTTGATTGAAGAATAGGCCTTTCTGCAAATGTTTTCTATGTGCTGCTGCAAAAGCCGACTACCTTTTTCTCTCACTTGCCACCGTTATTAAATTTGTGGCGAAGTGCAAAATAATGTGATAATGTGTATTTCCATTTTTAGTGCAATGTTATTTTTGTTCTGCCATGTCTTTTTCATTTTGTTCAGTAGCAATGAACATGTCGCGCATTTCATGTACTTTTGTGCAGATTTATAAGTAAGTTCTTGTGTTTTGTTTGAATGGCTGTCGATAAAAAAATCTTAGCATTTTATTCTATTTTTAGGTATTTTGCAAGTCATTGTTTTTGAAATTACCACTGAATTTTCTCTTTCCGTAGTTGTCATGACTATGTCCTAAATGTCGTCCAGTTTTGTGCAATATCCCCGTGAGTATATCAGAAGCTCTCGGTGGGCATATCAGACGCCCTGCTACACTTCGGTCTTTAGGGCATTATATAAACATCTGTTATATGTATGTACATGAAAAGGTCTTCGCGTTTTCTCGAGCTTTATTTCATTTCTTGTTTGTTTCACTGTCTGTCAGCTTTTCCGTTGTTTAGCAGTCATGTACAAGTCATGCCTTTTTCACTTTTGTTTATTTTCTGGGCGTGTATCATATCAAGTTATGCAAAAATATTTGTTTTCCGAAACGGAAGTCAATAAAACGAGACCAAAGATCTGTTGTGTTGGAAGTGGAATTTATATACGTTCTGGCATAGGCTGGCATACTCAAAGTGTGGACAAGATTGCGCACGTGCTCACGCATAAGGAACCCACGGCGCACCACTCGCCAGTTCACAAACCATGCCTTGGGTAAGGAACACGCGCGATAAAAAAAAACAAAAAAAACGCGCCGCGGACAGGCAAAAATAAAGCAACAGTAAAGGCGCGCGGGGCATGGGGAAGGGTGGAGAGGGAGCGGAGCGGTTCGGCATAATAAAAACAAAAAGAAAAGAAAAACGCTAGGGAGAGGAGGCGCCGCGCGGCTGCTGTTCTTGTTGCCAAGACAACGTAAACAATCGTGTGCGCCGCCATTTTGCTGAAGCATCGCCCTCCTGTTAGGGCCGTAACTAGCGTTAAAAGAGCGTCTGCTTCAAAACAGCCAATGGCAGCCATGCGGAGATTCACCTCTGGGCAACATCTGCCCATTTTTTCAGAAAGGATGAGGCAGAAACATAAAAATGGAAGATAGGAAGGAAGGCAGGGAAGAGGAAAGAAAAGCAACATAACTCTCAAAGAATTAAGCAGAACACATAGAGTTATGGTCACACACAGCAGGGCCGGTCTCTGCAGGTGACGCCACTAAAGAATGTCCAAATGGAAGAAATATTGTTTGAGGTCCCGTACAGAAATAGGCTACAAACGTGAACCTAAGTTTGTTTCTTTTAGAGAAGTAAGAGCGCGATGGGGAGGGGGGGGGGGGCGCCCGATCGCGTCTAGACACACAACCACTGCGGTACAAGCAGTCGTCGAGTGTCGTACACCGCAGGCCAAGGAGGGGATAGTCCCTCAGTAGAGACCTGCGCTGCGCAATGAAAGCAGGACACTCCAATATCAGGTGCTGAATTGTCTCTCAGCAACCGCAAGACGTACACGATGGAGTGGCCACGCGTCCCTGTCGCTATAAACGTTCGCACACATTCACACAGCCAGCCCTTAGCTTCAGTAGTTGCGCTCTAGCGCGACGAGGCAAGCCTCGACCGCGAACACGGGGCGGGAACGTTCCATTTGCGACGTGTTGGTCTAGATGCTGCTTGAGTAATGTGTTAACGAATCAACACTCGAGCGTCATCGATCTTGCACAAAGTTTCAAGGGACACGCAATCGTTATGAGCGCAAGCTGAAGCCAGCCGATCAGCATCTTCATTTCTGGCAATCCCTACGTGCGAAGGTATCCATTGAGAAGCGAGAGATATCCCACGGGACGAAATTTTGTTTGCCGAGCCAGTACTGCTGCGCACAAGTGCACTATCAATCTGGCTGCGTTGTAATCTGCTAAGGCCAGCGCGGGAGTCCGTAAACAAAGATGACAATCTTTGATGCGGTTAACTTCTCTTGCGCGCATTTCAGTGCAACATTAATCACGTTGTTATATTTTAGGGGCAGCAGATTTGCGGTTGCCGCAAAGGGATACCAGGTAGAACAACGCGTTTGGATAATCTGAGTAGTTGTGTGTATGTGGGTCGTGAGCGTACGTGGCTCTGACGACAGTAGCACGGTGATAACCACGTTGAAGAAAATCGTATGGCGGCAACAGCACGATTTCTAAGCAGGCCGTTCGACGCGATCTTACATGGCAATTGTTGGTTTTTACATACGTAGTGGACGACCGTAAAGCATAGAAACACAGACTGCAACGCCATCAGCGATTACGTGTCATGTAATCGGACGCATCTATGTCTTGTTATGTGGTGTATATAAAACGACAATGGCATGTGTACTCCAGTCAAGAAATGTTAAAGCATAATTATCCTGGACGATCTTGAAATCAGTACAACGTCGCACACTTTCTACGTGACATGCTACAAGGAAAGTACTGAGGAAAGTGGGCCGGTCGCGGAGATTTGTGCAGTCTAACATGGCGCGTCAGAGCGCGGACTGTCTCGCGCCGACCATTTCAAAGAGCTGGCTGTCTTTGGAACGACAGAAGAATGCATGCGATCGTGGCCTACTCGGTTTGAGCTGCTGTGCTCGACGAAAGCGTTTCAATTCCACGATCGCTCACACATTATTTTCTTGTTATGAAAACGAGGCAAGACAGGAACATACACAGCGTCAAGTTCCAAGAATGAGGCGAAGAATGCCTCGCATTAAAAAATGAAGATGAAAAGAATGATGACAACACACGGCCAATGTATATCGAGCGCAAGTTACCAGATAGGATCTTGGAATAAGAATATCGCCAATAAGTGAAACTTCTATCTCTTAACAGTAATCATTAAACATACTCTACTTCTTCGCCAGCTAGTGTCAACTTTTTCGGAAAGGCAATTCAGAGTCTAGCTAAAGGCACTTGAAAATGTATTTGGGGTTGTTTGGAAAGCCACCGGAAATAATCGAAAGTTTATTTATTTGGTCACTATCAGGACCATTGAGGCGTTACAGAGAGGAGTGGTAAATAGTTATACAAATCAATTAAAAATAAAGCGGAGGGGGGGGAACGTTTTAATATAGGTGATGAAGGAGCACAGAATTGAAAGCTTCAGGAATGAAGACAATGCAGGTGGGCAGGGGGTTCCAGTCTGAGCTAGTCTTGGGAACGAAAGAATAAAAACACTGGTTAGTTCTGAAACATGGAATGCCTACTTTGAATAGATGATCAATGCGGGATGATACATAATTTGGAGCATTGAAAGAGGTTTTGTTTGAGTGATTCGTTTGCGTAATATATTTTCCGGAAAGTGAAGACCCGAGAAAGATGACGCCGCATGGAAAGATCTGGAAGGTCTAGGGTTCTTTTCATAAGTGTCACACTAGATGTACGCGAGTAGTTAGTCAAAATAAAACGAGCTGAACGATTCTGAACAGATTCTAGAGTATTAATCAATGACCTTATATTAGGGCCCCATGAGGAAGACGCATATTCCATCTTAGTTCGAACGACCGTTTTATAGAAAAGTAATTTCAAAGCAACCGGAGCAAGTAAAATATTACGGCGAAAGAAACCAAGCATGCGATTAGCGTTGTTAGAGATGTGTTCGATATGCGTTTTCCATGAAATTTCACTGCTGGCGTGCCCGCCAAGATATTTCTACACAAAGACAAAGGATAAAGGAGAGCCATTAAAAACATGTTGATGCGGGTTAGCTTTGGAAGGAACTCGTGTTACTTTCACTGCCTTGCATTTGGACATATTAAGTTTCATGAGCGAAGTGTCGCACCTTGCAGAAGAAGAAGTAGTTTAATGATTGGAAAATGTAGAGAGGTCGGCCGGAAAATGGAGCATCTGGCCTGCTACTCTATGTAAGGGTAGGGGAAGAGGGGAAGAAAAAGGGTCACAATGGGGGGATGAGAATGGGAGGAACGAGGTGAAAGACACATTGCATAAATGTTATCACAAGCGTGTGTCGAGGCCCGTGTCGCCTAAGAAACGTGAACGAGCACGCATTCTCTCTATCGTCTGCCAACTCTGTGGCCATGCGCCTAGCAAGAGGTCCTCCGACAGTGGTCTATTGTATAGATGTCTCAAGAAAGCTGCCATTGTCACTCTTCCGCGTGCATACTCAGGGCACACTACAAGCACATGGTCTATAGTCTCTACAACGCCACACACTGAACAGTCAGGGAAGTCTGTCCGTCCAATGATGTGCAAGTATTTGCGCGTGAAGGCGACGCCTAATCGCAGTATGTGTATCAGGCATGTATGAGGGCATGGAATTCGACGCAGAACAGGAAATTGCATATCGGGATCCAGCCTTTTAAGGCGGGCATGACGAGCGTCTGGCTGGGCCCAGTATCTTCTCGTCGCACTCCTGATTAATTCCGACAGGAGGCATGTGATGTCCGGTCTGGAGAATGGTACTACAGTTCGCAGTTCATTGCTGAGGGCACGTCTTGCTGCAGCAACGGCCATCTCATTACCATTGAGCCCACAGTGTCCCGGGATCCACTGAAACGCTATGCGGTGGTATTTTTCTTGAGCACATGCAAGTAGCTCGGTGATCTGCAGTGCCAGAATCTGATATGCGGTGTGACGCAAGAAGCATCCCAAAATTTGCAGCGCGGGTTTGGAGTCCGTGAAAATATACCACGCTTGAGGTCTTTCCCCGTAGATGTGGCGAATCGCTTCCCGAATAGCCACAAGCTCTGCAGCGGTTAATCTAGAATTATGATCTAGAATGAAACTTCGAGTCATCTGTTGGGCTGGTATCACCACAGCTGCTGTCAATGCCTTTGGTGTCGCGGAGTAGTCTGTGTAAAAATGAACGTATGTGTGGTATTCTGACCAGAAGTATAAATGCTATTAATGTCATTCTGGAGAACACTAGCATCAGATGGGTTAGAAATTTCTCTGTATATAACACAGTCATCAGCGGACAGCCTGATAGATGATGTTAGGAGATCGGGAAGATCATTACTATAGATTAGGAAGAGGAAAGGTCCTAATACAGATCCTAGACAACCCGATCTTACTGGTGGAAGATTAGAGTTATGGTCATCAGCTGTCCCGTACTGAGTGCGATCGCGCAAAGAACATTCAATCGATTTTAATACGGCATCATTTATGTTTAATTTACTAAGTTTAAAAAGCAGAAGAGGATGATACACGGTATCAAATGCTTTAGAGAAGTCAATGGATATACAATCAACGACGGAGGAACCATGCAAAGCTGCAAAACGGTAACTAGTAAAAGCGATTAGCTGTGTTTCACAAAATTGATTTCATTGAAAACTATGCTGATTATCTCCAAAGAAAGGAATTGGATTCAAGGAGATTGACGAGGACAGAATAGGCAATATGTTCAAGTAATCTGCATGAAATTGATGTTCATGACATTGGTCTGTAATTTGAGTGACTGTGAACATCAGCAGACTTGTGCCTTGCCCAGGAACAAAAAAAGTTGCCGAGTGCACTAAGGGAATGGTATATTCTATTCCACTTCAGTGCGGTAGAAAGTACATAGGACAGACTGGACGATGTTTGAATGAAAGATTAAAGGAACATGATTATAACGTTTCAAAAGCAGTCGCCGGACACCTTTGGATACATTGTAGAGATTTCGGATGTCGGCCATTCTTTAAGAAATGCAAGATTGTGAGCAAATATGGCAGCGAAATGACGCGTACCCGTCTGCAAAGATTGGGTAAAAATCTCTGACAGCATAAGAGAGGAATAAGCATTGATACTTTTCAACAAGGTGTTGTTATTATCACCAACACCTGCTGAGGATGACATCTCAGAGTTATCGACGAGTTTGGAAATTCCTTCCCAGTCAATGATGATATCATCCATCATTTTAGAGGATCGATTGCGCAACACTTGTACGACACACACAGAAGAGAGACAAACACCACAGAGCGCTACTTGAAACTATCGTTTTATTCCCTTGTCAATGGAATGAATACAGGAAGATACTAGGGGGGGGGGGTGTAACTACAAAAACGAAAAAAAATTTTTACATACATGGCCATCCACAAATGTCAAGCCGGCTTTGTCATGTGATCAGTTTTGCTGTACTTGACATCGCAAAAAAAAAAAGGAACCAGGATACAAAATTTCAGATTAGTGCATGAGGAAATCAATTTCCTTTGCACTAGGGGAGACTGACGGCATGCTCACGCACATACTCCCCAAGCACGCAATCTCATCGGCTTCGATTATCTCTCGCGTCATTTGGCTGCCATCTTCGCTCACAATTTTGCATTTCTTAAAGAATGGCCGACATCCGCAATCTCTACAATGTATCCCAAGGTGTCCCGGCGGCTGCTTATGAAACGTTATAATCATGATCCTTTAATCTTTCATTCCGACATCGTCCTGGTTCACAAAGAGCCATGCGTGACTGGCGTAGTTTTAGGAACCTGGCGGATGCGACAGATGGAATTTATGTGGATGCATGCAGACGCTTGCGCAGCTACGAGCGTCGATGAAGCGAAAGACCGCCTCTTCATTGGTTGCCATTCACATACGAGGCGAGGTGGTGCTACCGGAACCCATCAAGGACGTTCTCTCGAAGGGACCGAAGTCTGCCGTTCAACCTAAGCTCTCTCCGCCAGCACTTCTGGGCGTCGTCAAGCGCGTCTCAAAGTTGGCTCCAGAAAGTGAAACTGACCGCTGTTTGTCCGAAGGCATCGATGTTTTGGTGAAATGCAAGACACCTATGAACGTTGTTCCTGTCAAAAAGGCAGTGTCCTTCCTAAAGGAGCATTCGCTGGCTTTAGTTTCGGCGGATAAAGAAGGAGGCTTCTTGGTCTTACCTAAGGAATGGTATTTATCTAAAGCAAAAAAAGCCATCAGAGCGACTTTTGACTGCCGCACCAGTGTCTGCTTGTCTAAAGTAAGAAATGAAACTAAGAAGTTGTGCGCCAGATGGAAAATAGATAATCTGAATAAGTCTCGTGATAAAAAGAGAAAACTAAGCTTACAAATGTTCTTCACAGCAAAGACCCATAAAGCGGACTGCCCGCTTAGGGTAATTCACACTGCTAAAGACACCTGGCAGTTGCCGGTAGCCTCGTTCCTGCGGAGCATGTTAATATTACTGGAAATTGACCGACCCCCTTTTTAATAAAAAAATTATGAGCAAGCTATTGCGTTCCTACTAGAAAATTCTGACAAAGGGTATTTGGCTTACTCTTTTGATGTCAAAGACTTATTTTGCTCTATTCCTCACAAAGAGATCTTGCTGTGCATTGAACAATGTATTGACAATTACGGAAACGTTGCTTTTCAAAATGATTCACAGATGCATATTGAAGCCTTTTTAGAGTAGTTGCCCTTGCATTTAAGATCAACCTACGTGTCTTGGAATGGAGACATTTTCCTTCAGAAACAAGGAATATGTATAGGTTCGTCTATCACACCGATTCTGAGCGACTTGTTCCTAGAAAACATTGACAGAACCCTAGCGGCGCGCCTCATAATTTCACGGGTTGCTCGTGTGTTCAGGTTTGTTGATGATTCTTTAGTTTTAACGGAAAATGTTAAAAACAAGACTCAGTCTCCGTTGACACACCTAGAAAGAATTTTCAGAGAGGGGCTAGAGCCATTGGTGATCGCAAGTGAAGAGCCAGACGGTGGATCAATTAGGTTTCTTGACTTAAAACTAACTGTGGGCTTCAGTCATTGTTGTTGGCAATACGAACCGCGTGCAAATAGGCCTCTTTTGCCCTTCGAATCTGCGCATTCGAAAGTCTTAAAACGAGCAATAGTTACGTCTTGTTACAGAAATGCGTTGCAAAAATCGTGCCATCATACCATCGCTGAGAGCTTTCGGGAGCAAACGCGCCGGCTCACGGAGGAAGGTTATCCTTTCCATGTATTAGTACCTGTGGCAGAATGTTTGCTCAAGGAAATCGGAACCAGGGCACTATTATCTGGGAAGGAGCCTTGCGGTCCAAGCACACAAGAAAAAAATAGTGGTGGTGCCGTACATTCATTCTATCGCGCACCGACTAAAGAAAATTGCTAAAATATGCGATGTAAAGGGGTGTTTTCCTCACCGGAAAAATTGCTGAGCATGTGTGCAAAGGTAAACCCAGGTGACACACAGAAACGAGGATGCGAAAAACAACAAAAAAAAGTTCGCCAACTGCACTAAGGGAATGGTATATCCTATTCCACTTCAGTGCGGTAGAAAGTGCATAGGACAGACTGGACGATGTTTGAATGAAAGATTAAAGGAACATGATTATAACGTTTCAAAAGCAGTCGCCGGACACCTTTGGATACATTGCAGAGATTTCGGATGTCGGCCATTCTTTAAGAAATGCAAGATTGTGAGCAAAGATGGCAGCCAAATGACGCGAGAGATAATCGAAGCCGCTCAGATTGCGCGTTTGGGAAGTATGTGCGTGAGCATGCCATCAGTCTCCCTTAGTGCAAAGGAAATAGATTTCCTCACGTGCTAATCTGAAATTTTGTATCATGGTTCCTTTCGTTTTTGCGAAGTCAAGTGCAGCAAAACTGATCACATGACGAAGCCGGCTTGATATTTGTGGATGGCCGTGTTTGTAAATTTCTTTTGTTTTTGTATTTACCCTTTCCCCCACCCCCGAGTATGTTCCTGTATTCATTCCATTGACAATGGAATAAAACGATAGTTTCAAGTAGCGCTCTGTGTTGTTTGTCTCTCTTCTGTGTGTGTCGTCCAAGTGTTGCGCAATCGAACCTCTATATGCTATACCAAGACGCCTAGTCTTCAACCTTGGCAAGTATCATTCGTCAATAGGAAGTCTAGGCAAGGTACGTAGGAAAGGGTAACCGCAGTAGTTGTTGGTAAACATAAAGAAAAGGTGTTATTTAATTATGTGCAAGATTGGTTGGGTGGAACCAGAGCACCGCAGTTACATTTCAGTATGATGCCTTGTTTTGGTTTCACATTAAGGATGGCCCAGAATTTGCGCGGGTTAGTGATCAGCAATCCAGGCAGGGTGTCGTGAAAAAAAGTTGTGTTTCGCGGTGAAAAGAGCATTTTTCTATTCAGAGGCCAAAGCATGATAAGCATACCATCTGTCAGTTGCATTTATTGACCTGCAGCGACGAAAGATACGACGAAAGATATTTTCTTGTTTAGCAAGTGCTTCAATGCAATATTGAACCACGGTAAACATTTAGTACACGTTATTCGACTAAGTGGGATGTACTTTTGAGTAAGGTATTTTAATTTGTCTTTAAAACGAGATCACTTATGTAGCCAGTGTTCCCAAAATCTGGGAAAGAATACTTCCGCAAATGCCTCTAGTTCAGTGTTAATTACAGAATAATTTCCTTTTTTTGTAATCCCGAATTGTATTATGATGTTTCACAGGACGAGGTGAACGTGACGGCATAGTGAAGTTCATAACTGATAGGTCGCTTAGTCCAGGTAGAAGTGTGAGTAATGAAACGGAATCATATAAGGTTGTTAGCACACGGCACAGTAAATTGACTGTGGATGCTGTGGCGTGAGTTGGTTCTTTCACAAGTTGACAAAGGCTGAACGTTGAACGTAAGTCGATGAAGGCTAGTGATTCTGAAGAGGAAATAACAGCAGGGTAGGCTTCCGTCGATGATATGGCAGGAAGAATTAAAATCGGTCAAAGGAAAACTTGGTGCGTATGGAGCCTGAGAACAGTTTTGTTAAGACAGTCATAGGTCATCACAAAAATTGCTTGCTGATAGGAGTGGTCGGTAACACACACAAAAAAACGGTCTCTTTATGGTTTATCTTAATACACGTGCAGAAGAATTCTAGCTCAGAGGCTATCAAAAAGTCGTAAGAAAATAAGTCATCCGAAACAGCGATCCAAATCCCGCCACCCGAACGACGGAAGCGATCTTGCCTATAAACACTGTAATGGCGTTGACAATGAAACAGTTCAGAATTATCAATTCTACCTGACAACCATGTTTCAGTGATGACGACTACATCTGCACCACACGTGTCCATCAGAGAAGACAGGGCGTCGTGTTTGTTCAAGCGGCTTCTAATGTTCGTGAAGAGGAAACTAAGGTCATGAGTACGTTTTACGTCAACGGCCGCTGATTCCTAAGGACCAGTAGCAGACGAGTTTGAAAAGCCTGCTGCGTCATTGACACTTAGGGTGGACAAGGCGGGCTGAATTTTGCACTCACCATCCGTTTGTGAAGAATAAACATAGCATTTCTTGTTCACAGAGTTTGTTATAGCGCAAGTTAAAAGACTATCCGGTGCCTTTTCCGAATTCTGAAAGCTTTTTCCAAGATAGTCACAGAAACACGGGCCCTTTTTAGCTTTGCTTTTTTGCGATAAGATGTTGTCTTTTGTCTTGGAAGAAAGAAATTTCACAATTATTGGTCGGCATTTGCTTGTAACGAAAGGGCCCAATCTCCGTACTCGAGAAATGGCCTCCTCATTCAGCTGCAAGGAAAGGAAATCTGCTAAATATCAATGTACCTTTTGTTCGGATTGGGCCCACGTCTCAGTTGATTCGTCTTCAAATCCACAAAAAATTAAAGTGTTTTGGCGTGACCTGTCTTCATACCCATCGAGACGAGTTAGTTAGTTACTTGGAATTCGGAAAATGTCGTTCGTATAATAACGTAGTGATCATGTGAATCGAACGACAGTATATATAAAATAAAAAAATGGACTTAAGCTTATCGAATAAGAACTCACGGCACATTGCTCAGGTCCAACTGAGAGACATACGCGCTAACCACTCGACGCCTTTGCATTAAGTTGCAGTATTTCTATTTCCCGAGCTTTTCTTTCGTCAGTTCTGTTTGAATGTGACCGACTGCCTTCGCTGGTAGAATGTTTTAGAATATAATGTTACACCACACTGCCGTTACAGTTCCAGTCTTCCACGACTACGCATTCACGTAGTTTACTGGGCTCTCGGTATTTCCACTCGGCCACTTTGCGGCGAGTACACTGAGACGGCTTCCACAGCTTATCGTGATTGCGCAACAACGTGGCATCGTTTAGGCTTCCTGCTTCAATCCTAGTTTACCCCATGCTACTTGCTGTCGGTCGTGACAGCAAGGAACAAATGGCATTATCAGCCTTCGCTTAGGCCCATATCACACTAAAAACAAAGCATTAGCTATATTGCGACGTTATTATTGACATGAGCTGTTTGTTTTGACGCTGTTGGGCCTTAGGAAATACGCCATGAAGTCACTAAAATGTTTAACTTTCTAAGGGCACCAGATTGTGCAGCAAAATTTAGCGTTGATCTGCCTATTATTTTCCCGGCTTGCACTGATGCGCCTGATTTTCTGTTCTTGTTGCCGAGTTTCGTACTTGCAGTTCCCTGGGTGCTATTTGTCAAATTGTGCCATATATTTGTTGACTTCTGCAATGGCGGCGTTACGAGCCAATCATAGCGGTCATATAGGCCCACTGGGCCAATCAGCGCTGAAGAGATTGCGAATTCAAGAACACGGTAGCATTTGACCGCGTCTAGAATGGCGGACTCCGGTAATCTTGCAGGATGACAACGGCAAATATCCAGAACCCGCTATAAACTCCGCGCATGCGCACTAGTGGTGCCCGGTATCGGAAACCGTAACCGTTGGATCATACAAATCCTGTAAAAAATTCTAACAATATGTCCTCAACATCACGATTCTACTCACAACTTCCAACATCGCAAACACTTAAAATATTTAATTGCGCCATTCCAAGTTCGTTCTTAAGGAGGCCCGTGGCCAAGTAAAGCACTTTGCGCCAGCCACATGATGACTGAAGCAAATGCGTATTCGAGACACTATTTAGCCGAGTTAGAACCTATGGCGTTCACATTCTTATTGCCAGAGCAATGCTGCTGCGACTGCGGTTAGGACCTTCGCATGTCGCTCCATATTGCAATGGTACGCGGAAGCGAATTTACGCTCGCCGCAAGTAGAGTGGCGCACTGCGCTGTCGTCATGCATATCACGCACCGCACACGCATCCATATGCATCGAGAGCCCACTGGCGCACCGGCCTACATGTACGCAGCGAAAGGTGCAATTGGGAGCCTCTCGAGCCGGTGGCCAAACGGTCGAATTCGTTCGCCACTCAGGGTGATGGTTTAATGAGCAGAAGAGGCCTGCAGAAGTGTAAAAATTGCGCGCAATGGGTTCGAACAACTTTAGCTACGGGAAATTGTTGCTCAAGGATATAAAGACGCAAGGAAACTTTAGGTTTCAATCCGAAGGCTCGCTATACTGTTTATGGAGGCAATATTGTTGTTTAATGACGGCAGACAAATGGGAAGGTGTATAGGCTGCATTGGAGCTGGCTGAATTGAATTTTAGGAAATTCTGTAAAAATTTTATTTACGTGTTAAAACCTCGATTTTATTATGAGGCACGCCATAGTGGGGGACTCCGGATTAATTTTCACCATCAGGGGATCTTTAGCGTGCCCCCAAAGCACGTAACACGGACGTTTTTGCATTACGTCCCCATCTAAATGTGGCCGCCGCGGCCGGGATTTGATCCAGCGACCTCGTGCTTAGCAGCGCAGCACCATTGGCGGCGAGGAGTTACGGAGTCGCCATCTATCGGAAGCGCCTCGCTGGCGTAGTATGAGGGCTCACGCGGTGCGCTCCTCATAGGTTTTGCTGTCAGCGCTCACTGAAAACACCACGCGCGAGCTCTCCCGGACATTTCTGTAAGTACTTTCAAAACGAGAGAAGTTTTTTACTGTCTAAATAATAATCTTGGGCAAACTGAAAGCACAGAATCGTTTACAGACGCTATCTCTTTACCGAATACGTACAGTGAACGCAACGCCACTGCGCGCGGTCGCCGCGATGGAGTCCCCGAACCGGCTTCTTTCTTGAAAGGAAGGCAAACGCTGAGAGCAAACTATGTGAAATATGTTCTTATATTGTTTGTATAACTAAATGGAGCGTAATAGAATTAAGCCTCAATGCAGCGATCACACAGATTCGCAGCGACCGACTGCGCGTCTGCGTGCTTGTCCGCGTACTGCTTCGCTTTCGCCGCGTGCGCGTTTTCGCACCGTGCCATAAGCTTTAGGCTGCAGAATATGAGCATTTGACAGTATACAAGCAACCATTGTTGTGTGGGCGCTATCAGAGCTGTTCAAAAATAATTTCATCGCAGAGACTTCGACGCCTACGGGGACTGTGATGTGCCGTTGTGACGATTCAATCTTTTTTTTTTCTAAATTCTTGGACGTTTCAATATCATTCCTCGAGTTGCGTCGCACTGTATATTTATCGGTGTTCTCAGCGTGCGATTTCCCGCTGCTTCTTTTTTGTAATCCAGTGCATTAATTCATAACACAAATATGATCATATGCCATGCTTTTTTTTTAATGGGCTTCTTAGCGCTCCCTTTCCACTCCAGTGAACTTGCCAGTATCTATAGCATGGACAAGCTTATAGACCAAACTTTCATGACATCAGACGGGCAGCGGACTCGGGCGAGCGTCTCAGTGCACGTTTTCAGAACATCGCAGCCCGGGCGCCGTAGCAGAAACCTTCCTCGCGTCTGTGCTTGCTGCATACCCAAGCTGTAGCCGATGGCTGTTTGCCGGTTTTATGTTTCGCGAGCCAAGCTTCACGCAGCTTCTTGTCCTGCGGCTACGTGTGAATAAGGCTGACACCGGGCTCCGTTGCGTACGTCCGGCACTGCGGCACCGAGCAGTAGCCTACCATGTTGCGCGCCTTCAAAGGCAGCCACTACCTCTTGTAGTGCTTTCAAGCGTTGTAAAGGAGGCACTCGAAGCGGCAAAATCTCGCCACTAAATGAGGACCCCAGCGTACGACGGAATTTGAACTCTCGTTTTCAGCTCGCTCCGGCGCTCCCGAAGCAGCCGACGCGGCCGCTATGTCCACGTGATCCCTAATAGCACGTCACGCCGACAGTGGCGCCAGCTTTTCCAGTGGTGGAGCTCGAGGCCAATCGCCGCTAAGTCTTTGTGGTGGGTTACAGCTGGCTATCCCAATACGCAGTTAAGAAATTGAAACTATGCCCAGTTCGCCATAAACCATACCACAAACACACAATGTTTGACCTACGGCTAAGTATACGCACACATTTTGGCGTTGCATGTCCTCGTGTGACATGTTATGGGTTAGAAACCGTAAATCCAGCTGGCACGCCGTTATAGCTGGGGATAATAGTCGTGGTGGTAGTCGCGGTAGTTTTTTCGAACAGGCTAGTTTCGCCCGGTGGGCTAGCCGGCAAACTTCTAGTCTTACTGTATTTACCCTGAATACAAAGACAGGTCACGAAGCTTGAAAGAAACTGCTGCTTGCAATGTGGGTATTACACGTGCGATTCCTCTTATGATAACATCATGGCTCTCCAGAAGCGCTACCTGCTCAGAGCTTCCTCTCTGTAGCTTTCAAGTAGCACGTTCTCAAGCAGACAATGCAGCTTCAAGAAGATTAAAGCAAGATGAGGCGAAAGGACGTTCAAGTGAGATTCAATTACAAGAGACATCCAGAAAAAGGTATTATCCCTGCAGTCACTGAAGCAGTGTTCTGGTATCTCTTCTAGTGGACATTAGCAGCAATTTGTTGGCCCTGGCGCATAGCAACCTCCCGCCATTTTATTCATGGTAATAAATTCCACAGATAAAATAAAAGAGTGGCTCAGTAACTCTCGTATGTTAAGATTCAGCCACTCTTTTATGTTATTTGTGGTATTTATTACTACGAGTAAAATTGCATATGAATTGCAAGTATATAAATATTGCGGGTACCAGATGGTCATAACCAATTACAGGAAAGCGAGCAGTACATACAAATAAAATTATCATAGACAGCAACATTCTATCCCACTAAAAAACTAGAAAGATGAATGTAAACACCTAATCAAGAATATATCAGGGCACACAGTGATCTTTACCATAAATGTCCTTCACGTGCATAATTATCTGAGTGAGATGTAATTTTGAGGAAATTAGTGTTTCTGCATTTCGGTCTTGTACACGAGTTTTGAACAAGCTATGCAGTCCTACGAGTAAAATCATCTCAAATATCACGCCATCACACATGGTGCAGCATGATATTGGATACTGTGAGAAATTAAATCAAACTTCTTCTGCAAACTTCTCTGGAGAGTATCCCAGAATAAAATGGCACCTTCGCAGTTAATAAAGCTGTGTTCAACAGTTTCGGGCATGTTACGAAGGCGATAGTCAATGTATGAAACGAAAGTACATTTTTTCCGAAGCCATGTTCTAATTGACAAGGTTTCAATGTGTATCTTGAAAAACAACGATTCTGTGGAAGAGGAAACTGGCATTTTACAAACTCTCGCGAGTACGTCATGTTTCGGCAGTCCGATATATATTGAGCGAAAAGACAATGACGGTGACAGCATTGATATTTAATTTTGTAAAGAATTTTAGTAAAAAACAAGTAGGTTTGGAAAAACGGACTGTCAGAAAAGGAGCGGAAAAATAATCTTCACGCGCGAACAACCCAATAACAAGGTCGAGAAAGAAAACTTGAAAACGCCACCAAATCTGGCAAGACATGGACAAGGTTGACCTGCTAGAAAGTTCGCAATGTCGGATGAGAGCTATACCAAAGTAAGAAGAAACGTGGAACTGTAACTGTCGCATATACGAGTGTGCCAAGCCTAGCCCTCCAGCATTAAATGGTAGGAAGATATTATCACCTCTCATGAGTTCAAAATTATAAGAAAAGTAAAAGTAAAAAAAGTATAAGAAAAGTAAAATAAACTATAAGGAAAAAATGTATAAGAAAAGTAAAAGAAATTATAAGGAAAGTAAGCGCGAGCGCTTACTTTCCGCGCCCCCGAGAGTGACCGTTCCGTGTGGTGGTTCGAAACCAAAGACAGATTGACTAGTTACGCCGAAGTAACCAAGTGTTAGCGCTTAGCTCGACGGACAATGCCGCCTCCCCACCCGGCACTCAGTCGGGAGGAGGCCGTAATCCTAAGGCAAATACAGACCGCGTCACTCCTCGCCCCCGCAATGCTGCACGTGCTTCACCCAGAGCTCCATCCGAGGGGGCTGTGCGGTGTTTGTACAGTGGGTCTGGCGGACCAATGGCACTACATGCGGACTTGTGCCAGGTTCCCGACGGCAGCTACCTCCAGGACTTACCCGCCCGAACTTCAAGGTGCACTGCAGTCTGCAGACAAGGACTCACAACTATGGGCCATCCAGCAGGCCCGGGATGCGCTCGAAAAGCACAAGCCTCATGACCCACTACAAATGGGCCCAACTGGGCTAGTGCAGAGTAGGGTATAACCCCGGGTCAACGCTTGTCTAGCGTCACGACGCGTTAAACCGTCCTTTGCCGGCACTTTATTAAAGTTATCCCTATCTATCCTATAAGACCATATTAATGCTAAAAATGAAATGTGAGAACGCTCAGTGTAAAAGCGTGCGCAATAAAGAACTTGCAAATCGTAAAAAAATTTCGCTGCTAAAAACATGTTGCTTCTTTCTACTTTGAAACAAGTACTTTCAAGTACTGTCTACTTTGAAACAAGTATTCAAAGACGGTGTGGGTCAGAGGTTTGTGAGTAGCGCTCAAGGCACCGGAACACCTCTCTCTCTCACTCCTCACTCCAGTAGTGCACACATTACTTGTACAGGAATGCAGTGGAACACCGAGATATTCAGGTGGCGCACAAAGCCATTCGACCCCAGCAAATTGCGGAAGCGTAATAGCCTATGATCCAAACCATACGCCTGAACTCTGAGTTTATGCATTTGCTCGGGAGAGTCAGGACCGAAACAATGTATGATAGAAAGAGCTTTATCGATATTAGGCGCGCCCGAGTAAGACTAACGCAAGGTCGTCAGCGTATGCTAGAAATCTGAGCTCATTACCTAGTAGGTTGAAACCACAAGCATTGGTGCAACTCTAAAGTAATGAGCAATACCGCCAATGTCATACGACGCCTGGGCAACACTGTGCCTGGTCTCTGGACAGCTCTCGTTGAAATGATTGTACGACGCCACGCTTTGCTGCTTATCCGTAAAGCAGCACCGAGGTGCAAGAGTATTTTTATTTTTATTTACTTATCTATACATACTGCAGCCTCAATGAGGCTATTGCAGGAGTGGGATGAATAACAAATATAAAATATTTATAAACAAGCCTGCGTGAATTGTTTCAGTGGTAGTCAACAGATATTACCCGGTAATGAATTCCAGACTTCAATTGTTTGTTGATGGAAAAAAACCGTGTTTAAAGGAATCAGTGCGGGCAAAAAGGTTGAGACATTTAGGACATGGTGACTCCTCGTACATGAGGGTTTGGAAAAAGTCTAGTTATCTAGAGAGGAGAGGCGAGGAGAGTTGATTAACGTGTGAAGGAAATTTAGGCATTCAAGTTTGCGACGCTCTGCATGAGGAGTGAGACGAAGTAGGGGAAGAGAGTTACACGGCGAAAATTCCCTGTCGGATCTCCTGCAAACAAAACGCACTGCCTTTTTTTTTTGCACTGGTTCTAGTTTTTGGCGTCACAACGTTTGTATGGGCTCCCTACAACGCAGCCATATTCGAGGATTGGGCGAATGAGGCTTTTATATGTAAGAAGTTTAGTTTCTTGAGGTGCAAGACGCAACGTACGATGTAAGTAACGTAGTCGTTTAAGGGTCTTATTACAGATGACATATCGATGTGTTTCGACCACGACAAAACGTGTGTTAGTAGGATACCTAAATATTTGAATTCGACGACCCTATTTAAAGCAATATTGTTAAGGGCATAGGGAAAGAAGGAAGGGGATGAGCGCCGTGTAAAGGGCATAGAGATAGCTTTGGAAAAATTGATATTCATTTACCATGCCTTGGACCAGTTACAGAAGTCAGCAAAATAATCGTTAAGGACAACATGAACAGTATAGAAGATCTAATTATATGATATAAAACGCAATCATTTGCAAAAAAGGCGTATTTTAACTGATGTATGTAGGGTGAGATCATTAATATAAAGCAGGAATAAAACAGGACCCAGTATTGAGCCTCGGGGATCCCCTGATGAAACAGGCATCAAGGGTGAGTTAGTAGAGTTGAAGCATACATATTGCGAATGCTGGGAAAGAAATTCTGATTTCTAGCCTACCAAAGATGCATTCTATAGCATAGCGAACAACTTGTGCACAAGTTTAGGCTGTGAGACAGCGTCGAAGCCCTTCACAAAGTCTATAAAAATAGCATAAATCTGGTCGCCTATATCTAAAGAGCTGCTGATGTCATGAACGAATGCTGTCAGTTGTGTTATAGTGCTAAGGCCACGCCTAAACCCAAGCTGGAAAGTGCATAACATTTTGTTAGTTTCAATGAATTTCATTATATGTTTAAATATTATGTGTTCGAGCAATTTACATGACTGTGCTGTTAAGGAAATTGGCATATAGTTGGATAACAATTGAACATTACCCTACTTAAATAAGGGCAGAATTAAAGCAACTTTCCACGAGGGAGGAAGGGTGGCGGTTGAGATATATTTTCTAAAGGTAATTGTTAGGTATCTGCTGCACCAAAGAGAGTATCGAACGAGAAAAAACAGTCGGGATACCGTCAGGACCACATGATTTCTTGGTGTCTAAGTTTAGGATTAAGTACACATTCAGGAGACAGTGTTATATCATCGATTGGAGGGTATGTTTCGGAATCAAAAACAGGGGTTGCAGAGTTATCAGTCGTAAAGACAGAATAGAGGTAGGTGTTAAAAGAAGCTATTGTCTGCGAATAAGAAACTGTAACATAATTAATAACATGTCCGAGGATGACCGAAGCGGTAGAATAGCTTTCTAAAATTTTAGGCGATTAGTCATTAATTTCGGCAAGGTTACCTTGTAATAAAATTTTTTTGTACCAACCATTTTAGAACAGAGTTCCTTTTTAGCGCTATGACATTGCATGCGTTTTGTTGAATCACCAGAGCGTTTCGATGGACGTAATCTGGCCACACGACGTGATAAATGCAAAAGGTCCCTAGTCATCCAAGGAATTTCAGTGTTTCCTTTCTTTGTTTTTAAAGGAATAAGAAGGTTGATACACTTACTGAAAAGATTTTCGAAGAAACTTCTCAAGGTATTAGTATCACTAGTGGTACTTATTAGTTCAAACTCATGAAAAGAATCGCATAGGGCGTCTGTTATTGCCAAATCATCAGCGTGGTTGAAGTCAGGAACTGTGCGGTAGATACGGCGGCATTAAGGGACGATGCCAAGAACTAAAATTAACACAGCGTTGTGGTCAGATATTCCATCAATAACATCGCGTTCATAACTAGCATTGAAAAGAGATGTAGTAAGAAAAACAATATCAAGGACTGAAGTTTTCCAAGTGAAATCCTGAACGATCTGGTGCAGGCCACAGGACAATGAAATGTTTACCAACTCCCGCCCGATAGCCACTTCGTGTCCGCTTACTTTCGTAGAAGACCAATCAACATCAGGAGCATTAAAATCGCCCATGCAGATAACGTTGGATGAAGAAGTATTATGACCATGCGAAAATTCACATAGGTTGTGTAAATGTTCAATATTAAAACCAGGTGGACGGTAAACTTTCCCTATAATCAAAGCCATATTTTCAAGTTGAACTTTACACCACAAAGACTCAGTATCAGGTGGGGCAAGCAGTTGAGAACAGTGAAGGTGAGATTCAAGAAATAGAGCAACAGCACTTCCTCTCCCAAATTCTGTCATGCCGAACTACTTTGAAACCAGGGGGAAGGGCGTACTTCAGAATCATGCACACCATCATGTAGCCAGGTCTCAGTAACACCAATAATATGTGGTGAATGCGACGAGACCAAGGAAAGAAATTAAGAGAAATTCCTGACAAGGCTTCTTGCATTAACGTTTAAAATGGAAAGTTTATTGTCACTACCGTGAAGTCAAGGGAATTTCGTCCTAGCAAGTATTTCGGCGGGTTTAGTTGAGCGAGCAGATGATGTGACGAGAGTTCTGGATGTGCTATCCCAATCGTATCGTACCCTGTCAATAAATACACGATGAAATCGAAGTCGGACAGATCAGCCACCATCCCTATGAGAGCATGATGCTTCCCAGAGCTTCTTGGGAATATTGTGAATCTGTGGCGAGAAGTCTTCTGAAACACGCAAGCTAGCGTTTTTTAAGTTTATAACGATTCCTCAGCACCAGCACCTTATCCTGAAAATCAATGAGCTTCATAATAACCAGACGTGACCGGCCTCTGAAGTTAATGCCGAGTCTATGACACCTTTCGATACGCGCACATGCGATCTTAAGAGTGTCCTGGAACCACTTAGCAATGTTGGAAGAAAGTTCCTTATAATTCGCGTTAGGGCCCTCGCTGAGACCATGTATAATAATGCTCTTTCTACGTGACCTGTTTTCTAAATTGTCGTTTCTACAAGAGAGAGTTGAAATAGCGTATTTTATTTGCTCGATTTGAATGTGTAGATTGTCATTAGAGCTCTGCGCACCACTAGACGTTGAAGGTGACTCCAGAGAACATACACGAGCTTCCAAAGACTCAAAGCTCGTGTTGACAAACGGTCGAAACATTTTGATTTCAGCAATATCCAGAGCCAGTTTCTTTTGGCCGTTTAGGAGTACGGAGAGCATTTTCGCTACCTCCGGTTAATTATCAACATCTGTCAACCGGGCTTGGGAAGCAGGATCGCGCAGAGAACGAGCGTTGGGACCAAGGTTAACTACCACATCGCCGCTCAATAAAAGCCTGCGGGCCGTATTTAACAGAGCAGAATACAAAAAAAAACAGACAAAACCATGGTGGCAGTCATGGGGGCGAGGGAACAGCAGCATATATCGGTCATCAGAACGGATGCACTGAGAATCGGCAAGGTAACACGCCTGCGTATGAACGATGCCAGGGACAATAAATAAATAAATGCTGGATGGCAAAGAGCTGGAAGGCAGAGTCGCGTCTCCACCACCGGCGAGTGCCACCTAGATATATAAATGAAGACTCCGACTTGAAATCATCACTGAATAAACTTTTCTCTTTCCTGACGGAAGCAACTTGCTCACGCGCGTCTGCGAGTGTTTGCTTCTTCAACACGTACCCATAACGAAACCGTGCAACGCTTACTGCGCACAATGTTGCAGCAAATAACGCGTCGCTCCTTCTCGTCGTACGCGAAAATGCATTTTCTTTCACGAACCCTTAGTTGCGCTAAGGAAGTCAGGAACAGACGACGAGACTGGAAAGCAAAAGTAATTTTCAATTTCCGACTTCACCGTCCACCCCTGAAATGAATAAAAAGACAAGAAAGACATTGAAATACATGGATACATTTATCGAAATGGTCTGCGTTTCTGACGTCACCTTTTATTTTCCGCCCCGCTTCAGCCCGTTTTCCATCTCTCGACCAGAACATATCGGCGTTGTTCGTCCTACAAGTTTTTTGTCTCGCCGAGAGCGTAGCACTCGAATCCCGAAGCCAAATAATTACGCCACCTCGCGACGTGCGTCTTTCAGCCGCGAACAAGAAAGGCAACTCTATGAGGCTTCCGTTGAATCAAGCACGAAGGCATTCTACAAAGCACGCGAAACTCGAAAGCGAGTAAATACTTTGGTTCTTTGTTTCTATTGCAGTTTGCGGCCGCGGCCGCACCTGCAGGTGTCACCCGAGCCGGATACGTGGATGCCCTTCGCGAGCACCGGGTGGACGAGAACTGCGGTGCAGCGTGCGCTTGCAAAACACTACGTTTGCCTCGTTAGGGAGATAAATGTAGAATAACACTGGTCGTTTCTGTTTGATACTTTTTGTTGTGATGCCAAAGTATCATGTGCCCCATGAAGCGACAAATCCCGCGTCATCGGCGTCGCCACCGAGCGTTGGTATACCAAAAATGGCCGACGGCGCAAAGAGTAAGAACACGTCAAAGAACTCTCGGATTGACGTCGAATTGCCGAGAGAGGTTCGTGTAAACGGTGCAAATCGATGGCTTCGAAAAGAGAAGTTCGGAAATTTCAGTCTCGGTATACGAATCGAACTCGAGCCTCCGGTGTGCGAGACGAGCACTCGTCCCCGACGCCACGGTTCTTGTTGACTAAAGGCATCCGTCATTGCACACGTCATGTCGAAAGATGTGCAGCCAATGGGGAGGAGGTGGCGCCACGTCATTAGTGCATAAAATGAGTGTAGAAAATAAAAAAAAGAACATTAATGTCCAATCGAACGCCGCTGAGTGGTCATTCGAGTTACGAACTCCTCGCGAGCAAGCGAGCGCGTAGAGACGCTTGGGGCGTTTTGATTTGGCCTTACGGCGAGAGCAAAATTGCACGGACAAGAAACGCGCGAGAAAAAAAAAATCAAAAGGACTATAATGCTTTCGCATTCCTTCACGAAAGCAGTCTTAACTGTCTCTGCTAAATTTTATAATTATTATTTTTAGTAGTAGCAGTAGTTAGAGTCATGGAAGCATACAACAAAACACGCAGAATCTAACACACACCTCCGCATGTATGTAAATCGGTTAATCAAATGCCATATAAATTTGCCCATTTCATTCCAGCGTGTTCGGCGTAAACTGGCGCGCGCGCATGCGCTGTCGCACGCCCCATGGTATACGCAATGTGACACGTGCGGTGATCGTCTCGCAAGAGCCATTTCACGTTGGCACGACAGAGACGCGCACGCGTGTAATTGTGGCCTAGTGAATAGAGCATCGGGCAGCTGTGCTGGGGCACAGAGGCTCGATTTCCGTCATCGGGGGTGTTTACTTGTATATTTATTTTTGTAAGTGCCAGCTGTTTGGGCAAGACAGCAGCTGCAGCCATCAGCAACCAAGAGTCACGCTGAGAAAAGTAAGTTTTCACAAAGAAAGCTTCGCTTTAATAGCGCCCACATAGATAAGAAACAGGCTAAGCAGTGGTCCCTAAATGGGACACTATGACAACCAGCTTAAAATGGCGGGAGGGGGAAGGAAGGCTGAGATGGGAAAGAAAATAGGTAGGCACAGCAAATTGCGTCACAAAGTGGCAACTCTATAGAATAGGTCAACTTTGTGAACCTTGCATTGAGTTGAAGCTCCACGTTTTGCCGCTAAGAAATCGGTATTCATGCATATATTTAGAGATAGATGAAATTGCTGGAACTTTTTATTGCTGGAACTGTTTGAAGTTAGGAGCAACTTGAAGGGTAAGTGAAAAAAAAAAACAGCAGAACAATCACTGAGTTTAGAGCTGGCTGTACCCCAAGGAAGTAGAAATAAAAAACGAATGTGGCGAGAGAAAGCAGGTGCCGTAGACCCTTATAAGGTAAAAGCGTGCACTTCACTCTCAGCGCTATACCTGCAGCCGTCCTAGGCTGATAGCTGCGTCGAATTTGCTGCGTGCACCCGGATGTCGCAGGTGCTAAACTCAGAACGGCGCTTCACGACGACGCGGCGAACATTTCGCCCCACCATGCTCTGTCACTCTTCCCTCGAGAAGGGGGTCAGAGCAAAAAAAAGAAAAAAAGAGAAAAGAACCAAGAAAACGTAGGTCTCTTGCAAGGCGAGGACATTGGGTGGCGATTTGGATGGGTCCTCATCGGGATGGCAGTGGCTCGGATCCAATACACATAAACATTCGCTTCGTCTCGTAAACAATCGTAAAGAACTCGCTTTTTCTTCCGCGCGATTCGCTTTCTTCTCCCATTATTCCTTGTTTCTGCTTTGAGAGGCAAACAACATATGGCCTCAATGTTGGGGTCAGACTGGTTGACGACCTCTGTCAGAAACAGGAATCCTGGGACAGCTGCCTCCTACATCATCACTCTAAAAACGACAATTTATCCTCTTTAGTGTCTAAAATGCCCGTCGGTACAGCGGCTCCTGAAACTCTACGGTTTGCGGTATATCCATTCAAAGGACCTGCTTTTAGTAGCGACGCACATGCGTATACGTATTTGCGTGTGGCTGTGACTTAAAAAATAATTATGGGGTTTTACATAATGAAAAACACTATCTTATTATGTGGCACGCCGCAGTGGGGCACTTCGAAAATGTGGACCACGTGATGTTCTTTAACGTGCATATAAATATAAGTACACGGGTGTTCTTGCATTTCGCCCGCATCAAAATGCGGCCGCCGTGTCTGGGATTCGATCTCGCGACGTCGTGCTTAGCAGCCGAGCATCATAGTCACTCAGCAACCGCGCCGGCTGGCGCATTTACACATGCTAATAGGTGCAGCCGGGCGGGGCACTTGCGGAAACGACGGACGTTTGCGCGCATGCGCGAGTAAGAGCGGGTGCGAGAGAGGAAATGTGGGGACTTTTGCTGCTAGAATATACGACTCTGCCTAGGCACTACGGAGGAGTTTCTTAGCGCGTGTTATATACGTTTGCCCCTAGGCGTCCCGGCAGAAGTCGCGGGGCGCGGTTTAGCGCCGCAAGTTGGCGGCTGGACCTAAATATATTTATTCAATCGTGTTTTTTACTAATTGAAACAACGTGTCATTATTTCGCATTATTCGCGGCGCCTCCAGGACACCAAAGCGGCAAAGGGACATCAAAGCTAGATCCCAGACTGGCCCGTGGGTTGGGGCTCGCGGAGGCCTGTTCGTGCCAGGGGAGTATTAGATCGGCTGTCCGCGACAGCGGACAGCCAATTTTTTATGCGAACACCCCCTGGCACGCTTCGACCTCCGCGTCCCCAACCCGGGGGCCGCCCTGCTTCCAGCTTTGATCCCCCCGCTACCCCTTGGGTGCCCTGGAGATCCTGCGCTGCCTGCTTTAATATAACCTCAGGTGCTCTCCTGCGGCCTCCGTTTGCGGGTTACATGTGCCCTCCTGAAGCAGTGCTTATAAAGAATGCAATCTATCATCGCGACTAAAAAAGCGACCCGCGACTTATACAACACCAGTCAGAACCTTGCCCCTTCAGGCACAGCGATCACCAAATGGGGCGTCCGTGCCCACTAGCTCACCGCACGGGCAGCCAGCGGCGGAGCGTAAACAAACTGCACCGCACTCCGCCACAACGGCATGCCTAGCGGCCAAACGCATACAGCAAGCGTTAAGAAACCTCCTCCGTTGTGCCTAGGCAGACTCACATATTCAAGGTGCAAAGGCCCCCAGATTTTCTCTCTCGCACTCGCTCTTACTCGCGCCTGCGCAGAAACGTCGAGCGCCGTGAGAAACGCACCGCCCGGCTGTACCTACTAGCAAATGTGAAAACACCGCCCGGTGTGGCTGCGCCTGTGTACGCCAGGTTTGTTGCTTTGTTCTCAGCGTGACGTCACGCCGTTTTACTATCATCATTCTGAGTATTTCGGTTTGTTATTGCTGTGGTCGTCGCTGTTGTTTGTGGTGGTGGTGTTAGTAGTGATGTTTAATTTTCGGCCTACGGTGAGCATAGCTGGAGCGACAGTCTTACAACATCTAAATACATTGTAGCACGTCGGTGAGCAGGTCGAGGTGTAACTCAACTCACTCCTAATAAGAATACGAGCTTTTACCACAGGCTCTCAGCCATTGCGGCTATGTGTGCATCTAGGCCCTTGTTTCAAAAAAGAAAAAAAAAGAAATCTGCACGTAAGAACAGGCGTTAGCCCATCATGTTGTTGGACATACTTTTATCGAAGGAGGCCGGCCAATGGTTAATACCTCTTGCGTTGGGTTTCTCGGAGCTCAGAGATTTCCGCACTTTCGAGCATATATATATGTATAACATATATGTATATTGAAAATAACCAGGCAGACCACCGTGACATTTCTGACAGCACGCGTCTTTATACGTTTCCATTAAACTTCGCACGCGCGATTCAGCAGAAGAGTTCAGCACCACCAAAACGTCGAAAATTCGCACGCACATAATGCGCTGACGGCACATTTGCCTCAACTGCGGCGTCACGCGCGCCATACCGCGGGTGAAATTGTGCCTTGTGAAACAGGGTTTACACGATATGATGTTGTGCGTAAGAGCAGCTGTCAGCCAATGGGGATGTCGGACATAATACTGAAGGCGACGGGCCAATGGCAAACAGAAAAAGAGCGCTTACGAACGAAAAAAAAAACACTCGGCCGAATTCGGTAACAGATTTCTAAAAGTTGCACTGACGTAATTTCTTCAACAGTGTCCCATGTGAAACGACGCTCCCTAAGGCCTGTCGTGCTGCACTTCCAAGCAAGTATATGTGTGCGAAACGAAGCAATTACGCATACAATTGCCGTGGCGGAGTGAACAAAAGTCTATAGGGCGGACTGAGTACGACAAGCAAATCACTGGCATCAGGCAACTGTACCGTATATACCAACCTCGTTAACGCTGTGTCTATCGAGTTTCCTCGACTTTGGTATACTTCCACACGGGGAATTCTTTGTAGCCTCGCATGTGTGAAGCCCCATTCGGTGCAGATGTCCTTCCTGCGCTTTGCTGAGCGCTCTAATTTGCATCTAGCCAAGCACCTTTAGTCCGGACGACCAAATTTTTCTTCAGTCAGCAAAGAAGTCGCGACGCGGCTCGCGACTGAATGGCACAGAAAAAAAAAGGGGGGGGGGGCGGGTTCACCGAAAGAAGAACGCACCGGCCCGTTTTTCCTTTTCGCGAAAGTGTCTCACTTCCATGATTCATTGGGTGAGCACTACGACTAAACTGGGTCAACAGCCTCTTTGCAGTACGGTGTATCTGCGTGGCGGCGCCTGCTCAAAACACGGCCCACCACCGCTAGTTGGTGGCTAATTAGGGAGGCGTCCCATTCGGCTGCGCTAACCTCGGTACGATACGTGCCACGAGCTGCAAGCCTTCGGGGAATCGAGTCACTAGCACTCGTTAAACTGTAAGGTAACCTGTACAGTTTCCTTTTTAAAGTTGTATTGAGTGCGTGCGGTGCTCCTTATTGAGATTTGCATCTATAATGGCACTCGTCGACATCAGAACGAAAAGCTGAACAGAGGTTTCCCACCGATTCTCCCTGTTAGTGCTTTTTTTTTTTTTACAGAGGATGTTGTATCTGATTAACCTTGCGTAGTTTTTCTCGTCGTCCGGCAACAGAAACGGACTTAACGATTTCTAACAAACCCATGCAGGTGCAGTGCGGCGGCGCAGATGCAAGAATGCAGTACAGATTAGAACGCTCGCCGTGAACAATAGCGTGACGTCATGGTTATCGCATTATATAAGCAGGAGAGCTATCGGCGCTCAAAACAGCTCCGTTATCGATGGGGCAAACACGCATAAAGTCGTACACCAGAAGAACAACATGCGTACGAGGAGTGCTGGAGGGAACAGCAACGAGAACATAAACGGCGCCGGCGCGAAACGACCACCGACGAAGAACGTTCCGGCGATGCTGAACGAAAACAACAATCGCGAGCCCGGGCACTTGCGAACGAGCAACGACGCCAGACTCGCAACGCAAGAAATGACAACCATTCCACTTTGTGAAGATGGAATGGCAGCGTAAGGCCTTTGCTTTTCGTTTGAGAGGTTTTACTGTCGTCAACTTTCGCTGCCATTCCATATTCACAGAGTGGAATGGCTGTCATTTCCTTCTCTCATCAGTATTATTTTTTTCGGTAATTCTTTTATTGACATTGCTTGGTGCTCGTTATAGCAGTCACACCAATTAAATAATGTAAAAATTTTTCGCATTAATTTTTTTTTTAAATAGCTATCGCGTCGGTACATTACGGTAACCATACATCGCATAAATGTTTTTTTTTACTGAATAATTGGCTACGCATACTATACAATGCACGAACAAGTGAGCCATATTAATTTCCTCTATGTCGTTTTATTTTATGACTTAGCGGGACTTATAGGCGTAAAGATTGCCGGGGCTTAGGCAAGCACACACATTTTCAATATTTGGTGTTTAAATAAGCGTTTAAACGAAGTGAAGATCAAGCGAAGCCTCCACAGCTTCTTGCACAGCTGCCGTTTCCAGATTTTCGTACATATTTTTAAATATATGAGCTGAAACTAAGCGGCATCACCTGGTTATTCGCTTTCGAACTTGGCCGTGTTGAAACCGTGCATTTGTTTTTCACGGGCGCGACATTTGTCGAGGCGACTTTCTGTCATTAGTGTGTTCGGAAATGAGGTGTTTATCCTGTGGACCTTCATCGTATTTTGTGCCACGCTGGGTTTTCCGTTGAATTGCGCATAAGGAGAACAGGCGCGAATTCACAAAGCTGCGTGCGCGCCCGAATTCATTTGGCATACATTCAGTGAGAAACCACATTTCTCCCGTTGGGTATCGAACGCTAACAAAATGTTTTCTGCGCCTCGAAGACGTTGCTCGCATTGCCTTCGTGGTACGGTTGATTGAAATGACAAAAAGATGAAGAGAAAGCGGGAATGCGTCATTCCTATTACCCTCCCCCTCTTTCAGCACACACGTACGCACACGCACACTGTTTCTCTCGGCAAATGTTCGCTGCGCTATACGCCACTTCACCACCCCGCCGGCTCGCACGAAATGTCTTTCGTTCACTCGCGCTTTTTCGGTGCCTTCTAATGCAGTACACCCAACCGGCTCAGGGAGTGCGGGGCGTGCAGTGTCAAGAGAAGAATGACAAAATACAAAAAGAAAAATGCAATGAATAAGGCGAAGCAAACGCAACGTATCGAATACTGCAGCGTATCGCAAACACGATGCGAGGTAGCGCGGCTAAACGAAACAGGACGGGCCGCACATGTTTGGTTTGGCGAGCAACGCCGGCGTCACGACCGCTGCACCGCGGTGTCATGGAGGACTCTATAGTTGCAGCGCGTTCTAGCTGCGGCCGTGGCGTCGCAGCATAGCGGGGTGCGTCGTCAAGCACGAAGGCGGCAGAGTCGCGCGTCGCTCCCGGATGGCAGAACTCCCGCGCGGCGAGCTGCCGCAGCATCATCGCCGGAAGCGCCAATCACATACGAACGCGTTCGAATCGCGGGTGCGCGTATACCTGCGCTGCAGACGCCACTGGAGCAGCAGGAAGGAGGAGGTCGACGCACAGTCGAGTCACGTGGATAGGCGGTTTCTTTTCTCGCCTGTTGGTTTGGTTGTTTCACTTTCTTCTTGAGCTGTCCGATTCTCTCCAAGAAAGCACAATTCAGGCACAAATTCGTCTGGGAGTTGTATAAGTATGCGTAAGCATGGTGCCACTTGTTCGTCTGGACTTTCACGCAGCCCGGTGTGATTATCAATGTTATGAAGTTTGATCCGACCAGTATAAATCCTTATCAACCAATACCGGTTGTTATAAACCTTATGGGACTAGATCCGACCGTTATCAACTCTTATCGGTCATTATCAACCATATCCGACTCGATCCGACCCTTATTAACTCTTATCAGTCCTTGTCAACCTTACCAGACTTGATCCGACCCTTATTGGCCCTTATCGATACCATTAACCTTATCAGAGTTGCTCCGACCATTGAAACGTGTAGAGTGTCCCAAGAGGGGTCTTTATGTGGTCCCAAAGATGCCTTTTATTCCATCATCACCAAATATTTCGACCGAGCCTTTATAGAAACTGTTCTCTGACATTTCTTTTGTGCCGCCGGTACAACACATTCATGTGGTTCAAACACAGTCACTCATTCCAAGCGTGGTTGTTTAGCCCAGTGGGTAAGACACTCCGCTTCTTACCGGGGGTGATAGGCTGGAAACTCACCACTGCCAACGTTTTTCATTTCAAATTTATTTTGTTTTATACAATAATTTCTTTATAGAGATCCGCCGTACGTGACGGACGGACAGATTTCCTCGTTGGGTAGGCACAAATGCTTACGCATTTAAAAGGAACCCGCGGCACTGTCTCTGCGCGCATTTTGAGATGGCAAATGCGCCGAGTCTGCATGCAAACGCGCGCCGGTGCCACTGCTGCCTGTACGTGTGCCGACATGTGTAGGGTACCACGTGTGCTAATGCATGTAAGCCTCTCTTTAGAAGGTGATTAATTTTCGCGCCAACGCGGGACGGCAGTAACATTAAACGACCCGACCGCGCGGTTTTTATCGGGCAGGTGGCGGAGCCTCGCTCGTGCGCGCTACGAGTGGAAACCGGAACGGGATGCGCGTCCTTTTGTCTCCTCTCAACGAGCGAGTGCGCGCGCCTCTGCGAACTTGTGTTGTGTTCGCGGCAGTGCGTGGAGATTTAGAATCGGAGGCAAACAAACGCCAGCAGCGCAGCCTCATTGTGTACATGCGCAGTGAGAATTCGCGGCATTCATGCAAGTTCTATAGGAAGACGCGTAAAACCCAGACTGACTGCTACCTAATTTTTTTTCTCTTTTGCATTTTTTTTGCGTTTAGCGTTGCGAGTAGTCGGTCGAAAGTAAAGTATCGATACTTTCGTTTAGAAACAGTGTCATTCGCTACGCGCGACGTGGGCGAGTTGTGGCGCAAGCGACGTAACAATGGGCGCCCGCGGCAGCTTCAGATGAGGCAACGTAAAGTATTACGGAGAATCGGTGCCTGGTGTTCGCGTAAATCCTCTCTTGCGTAAATGCGCTTCCTCGGTGGTCACCCGCAGCGGTGGCCACCCGCCAAAGCCACCCGCAGCGGTGGCTTTGGCGTTCCGCCGCTGAGTGTCACGAATTTCGTTCCCGGTCACAGCGCCCGTATTCCAATAGAGACGGAATGTATTAAAGGGACACTGAAGGCAAATACTAAGTCAAGCTTAAGTGATAGATTAGTGTCCGAGAATCTCTCAGGCGTCAATATTATCGCGAAAAGAGCTTTAATAATCGAGAAATTGAGACAAATGCAGGACATGATTAGAGACTCCGCCGGCACGTTCAAGCACTTGCCCGATGACGAAAGCACTCTTCAGTTAAATTCTCTCACTAGTGCTCAACTACTCGCTGCAAAAAGCATCCTTGTATTGTATTATAGGACGAAATAATATGCTACTCGTCCAGTTCTATTTTATCTTCAGAAAAAAGAATTCATTGAAATTAGCGCTGACAACGACGCGGGCGGTCGAAAGGTTTCGTTTTCGCTCGACTCTGTGCCGCCCACGCTTTCACGTTTCAGCAGTTTCGTTATCGCGTAGTGCGGCGCTGGTTTTGCTGGCTCGCGAAGCTCGCACTAACTGCAAGTAGCAGAGAATTCAATTTCCGTGTGATGTCGCGGGATGCGCTAACGATCCACGCCACTTGACCAAAAAACAGCTGCAGAGGCGAATCCACCTCTCTCTCTCTTGGCTCGGTACCGCCGTCTGTCGGGCGCCGTTTCACTCAACGACGCCAGCAAAAGACGGTGATGGCGTATGCAACGTCACCACTTTGCCGGTTGGGTGGCGGAAGATTTGAATTTCGAAAAAGGTATTCGGACCCTTAAGATGCAATTTTCTCGTAAACTTCGTCTTTTCCTGCCACGAAACAAGCATTGCGAGGCTTCTGGAATGGTATTTAGACAGTCCACGTCGACTTAGTGTTTGACTTTAGAGTCCCTTTATTAAGCCCGCGTACTTACAGATTTAGGTGCATTTTAATGAAAGCGTTAACTGGATAGCTCAAATATAAGTAGGTGGTGGTGGTGATAAACTTTATTGAAAGAGGGAAGGGTAAAGGGGGGACGTGGTTGAGGGATTGGGCTCAAGTAAGGCCCTGTGCCTGCTTGGCCTTCTCCGCCCAGTCTATCAGTTCAAGCTGTCGGTCGACGTCCCCGGCACTGAGCCAGGCTGTCCTGTCAGTCTCGCTGCTGACGGGGGGATGAGAGAACGGGAGTGAGGTGCATTCCCACACTATGTGTGTGAGTGTTCCTGTTTCTGAACAGAGCCTACATTGGTCGCTACATTGGTAGGTAGGAAGAAGTGGTTCTGCTCGGCACCCATTGCATTGAATCAGGGATGATTGTTGAATTTAAAAGTGACCCTTAAAGTCAACCGACTATACGAGGCAAATTTTTTTTTCACCACCATGTCTTGCCATAATTTATTTATTTATTTATTTATTTATTTACTTATTTATATGAAATACCCTCATGGCCCTGAGGGCATTATTGAGGGGAGTGGAACAAGACATAGAATAACCCAGATAACAAGAAATTGAAATACATTCTTGGGTCACAGCATAACAAATAGCTCACGGCACTGAGTTTTACAGATTTACAGATGTCAGCAATTGTGCATATCCATGAAAAGCTAAAAAAAAGGAGAAAAGAAAACAAGAACGAACGAGGCAAACTAGAAATCAGCAACACAGAGTTCATGAGGGACCAGGAAACGAAGGGCACACATCTCATGAACAAGAAATGCAGACACTTAACTTTTTCGTAAAATACTCGAGATCGGCGGCGAGTGCCACATCTACTCGCAAGTGATTCCACTCGGATGACGTAGTTGGAATGAAAGAATTTAAGCGAGCGGTAGTGTGAAAAGGTGGAACGCCCACTTTGCGTGGATGGTCGATGCGTGATGAAACATGGGTGGGTGGAAGAAGCGAAGCGTTTTTCAAAACAGGATTCAGATTGTAGATCTGAGAAAAAACACAGAGTGTGAACTTTTCTTGCGCAATGAAAGTAATGGTAGTGACAAAGTGTTTTTCATTAGCCTGACACTTGATGCGCTGTCATAGTTGTGGAGGATCAAACGAGCCGCACGGTTCTGAACAGCTTCCAACACAGATATAAGTGACTTAGCTTGAGGGTGCCATATCGACGCGGCGTATTGAAGCTTTGAACGAACCAGTGTTTTATAAGGAAGGAGTTCTACTGAAATTGGTGCATTAGAAAAGTTTCTTTTTATGTAACCGAGCATGCGGTTCGCGTTTCCAGTAATGTAGGTGGCATGGCTGGTTCCAGGATAAATTTGATGTCAGATGTACACCGAGGTATTTATACGAGGTAACCGGCGCTAACGAAGCATTGTTGAGGCTGTAAGAGCCTGGTGGCGAGAGGCCTTGACGTGAAAAGCGCATGGATTTGCATTTTGATGCGTTTAAACCCATTTTACATTTAGTACACCAGTCAGTAACGCAGTTAAGATCTGCTTGCAATAAGTGGACATCATTAGTGTCTTTAATTTCACGGTATAGTATGCAATCATCTGCAAAGAGTTTGATAGAAGATTTTATATTGTTAGGCAGATCATTATTGTACACAAGGAATAACAAGGGTCCGAGTGCCGATCCCTTGTGGTACCCCAGATGTAACCGGCATCGAAGATGATTGAAGACCGTTAACGTAGGCCAACTGCGAGCGATTAGATAAAAACAACGAATCCATGCTAGAACATTCGGCTTGATATGATGATGAGCAAGCTTATACAACAGCAGACTCTGCGACACTTTATCGAAAGCCCTGCAAAAATATAAGATGACGTCGACCTCTCAACCTTCATCAAGAACGGAATAAATTTCATTGCTGCGAGATAATAACTGTGTTTCACAGGAAAACTGTTTCCTGATACCATGTTGTGTAGGCGTGCAAAACGAAAACGATTCAAGAAAACTAGATAATTGAGAAAATATTATATGCTCCATGATTTTACCGCAAATAGAAGCTAATGGTATGGGACGATAATTGAAGGGTGAATGCCTGTCGCCAGATTTATGGAGTGGAATCCCTTGAGCCAGTTTCCATTCGTGCGGTATATCTCCTGTATCAAGCGATTGCTCATATATCTTCAGTAAACAAATTGCGGAGTACACTTTAGTATTCTTCAGAGCTTTGGTGTTAATGTTATCAGGGCCGCAAGAAGAGGAGATTTTCAAATTGTTAATTAGGTTAATTCCGTTATAGCTAAACCTGACAGGGTCCATTGGAAAGCTTATGTTACATGCATAGTCTCTAACATCACTAATGTCAGTTACGGTACTTGAAAAAGCTGCACTAAAGGTCTCGTTAAGGATCTCAGCGACGTGAGTGCTTGAAATAGGGTTTTACTCAGGGTCAAGGAGCGATATAAGTGATTGCTCTCGTTTATTGAAACTACTCCAAAATTTTTTTCGATTGCTCGTTAGAAACGTTGGTAACGTCACATTAAAGTAGTAGTGCTTCGATTGCTTCGAAGACTTCTTGGAACTGTTAACAGTTTTTTGCAGTGCTGACCAGTGCTCACGCTTTCCAGAAGACTTAGCTTTGCGGAAAAGCCTCCTTTTTTGTTTGCCAGACGTTTTAATGAGCGGTTGTACCATGGATAGTGGCAGTTGGTCAAAAGCTTTTTTTCGAGGAATATAAAAGTCAACCAATTCGCAAAGCTTATTTCTGAAAAGTTGCCAATTGGTATCTACGGATCTTTCGTTGAAGTTTGCCAGAAATTCGTGAAGGAAGTCTTCAAGTGTTTTATTGATTGCAGTGTAATTTCCTTTAGCATAATCATATTACTTTTATATTGTTATGCGACGTTCGAGCAGGGAAGTTCAACATGGCATGCAATCAAGAATGATCGCTTATATCTGATAAATGGGTAATATTGGAAACAGCATCAGGGGCCATTGTTAGCAACAAGTCTAATACATTGGATGTTGAAGATGTGACCCTCGTAGGCTGCGTTATTATCTGAGTTAAACAAAAGTCGGAACAAAGATTTACAAAATTAGACGACTCTGACGAAGAGTTGATAGTGGTATACGAAACGTCCGACCAGGTAATATTAGGAAAATTAAAATCACCAAATAAAAAAAACGGAAGGCTCGGATATTTGTCACACACAGTGCTTACCGCGTCATGAAGGTCGCTGGAAAAACCAATCCCAGTAGAGGGCGAACGGTAGCATGCACACAATAGAAGTTTTTGATATTCAATCGTGATCTGCACACATCGAAAGCTAAGAGACACGTTCCAAAAGAAATTTGAATAGTGTAAGGAACGGCGGATCAGCAGAGATGGAGGCGCCATGTTGCACGCTTGCGCCTTTTTTGCGATTCTAGCCTGACGTCTATCACCTTTGTTAGCTCAGATAAGATGCGTGGGATTTTGCACATGCAGCTTTCACGCATCCCCATTTGACCACAACATGGTTGTTATAACACAGGCGCCCCCCTTTTATCTTTGAAATGGTGAATCCTTAAATAGTGGAAAAGCTATGCGATACATTCGAGCTCTAAAAAAGAGAAAGAAAGAAAAAAAACACATATTTCCTTGCTTTGCGCTTGTTTCTCTCATCTTGCATGAAAACAAGAAGTTTTGAACCTATTTAAGTCATTCTTGTTTCAAAATTCCGTAAGATTTTTAAAGAAAGTACAAGAGACAGCACAAGGAAATTCGCTTGTGGCAGATTTAACTACTATTTTGTAAGTAGGTTCCGTAAGTGTGATTTTCAGGGGATTAAGACTATTCGAGTAGCGTGCACACCAGGATGGCGGTTGAAGTCGCAAGAAAAAAGAAAAAAAAAAGGATACCGACAGAACAGACGTCCCGAACTGCGCGTAAGTAAACAGAGCCCGGGGACGCTTCTCATGTCGAGGTGCTGAAGTCGAAGCAATTGTTATTTTTTATATGCGTAACAGTTAGAAAATGCTCGCTTTGTTTCAGCCTATAGTTCATAAAAACATCTTGAAGAGAGATGAACACGCTTTCTTTTTTTCCAGTTAATTAGAAATGCTGATACAGCGGGAAAGAATAAGCGTGCTCGGTGGGCGTATATCTCGAAGTTCAACGTCATCAAGGGCGCTACAGGACAAAGCATTTACTTGGAGCAGAGTAAAGCCCTTTGGCGATTATGGTGGTACTTTATTAGTGTGCTCACTAATGGGCAGGGAAAATGACGGCGCTGGAGGTTCTTGTCATATGGTTTCGGTACGCGTATAGTCAGCGATGCCTTTGCGGTTCCGACATTGGAAGCAAACTGTGCTTACGCGACGTTCTTATGACATGCTTTGCCACGCGATGCCGAGCTGACAAGCGAAAAGATGGATACGTTGAACGAGAAATTACGAGCTAGTACGTGCGTGTTCAATTGTTACAAAAAGCAGACCCATCGACGACAGCTGAATGGTTCTCACACTCCCCGAGCAACAAAACGAATGCACACGTATGCGACGTGTGCAAGACGATAAAAAGGAAATTGTATAGCCACATGTGTTGCGCAACAATTATTGCCATTTTTCTACTGTTCTTGGCTTCGTCATCGGTTCGCATGAAACTATGCCCCCCGCTCTTTCTAAAATTGGCCACTCAGTGGGACTGATAAGACATGAATTGAACCGTACATAAAAGAATTCTTACATGTGAGTTACATAAACGTTGCCGCGTTGATCATTTGCTTGAATCTGCAGGATTGCATGGTCTGTCTCTTCTTTCGTTCGTCGGAACGAAATCGTTTCTTTTTCCCTTTTTTTTTCTTCTACGGGCACCTTTCAAAGTTATCGCTCGGCGTCGGTACTACAGCCGAGAGCCAGCAGGACCTGTTCGATGTCGCATCAGCGAAGTGCGATGCATCCGGCAGTGAAGTCGAACGCTCGGGCCGCAAATAAATTTTGCTCGCAAGTCTAGAGCGCGCAAAACGGAGCTCAGCGTTGCGGGCTCCACTTTGCGCGCTACGTTCTTTCGCTTCGCACTCGGATCATTTTCGAGTCCCAAGATTGTACGCAAAGACAAGCAAACTATCACCGGTCTCGACAAGGTTTTCTTTTTTCTCTCTCACTTCCAAGGAGTTCCGGAGCACATGAACACATATTCAGACTCTTCAACTTTGGAAAGTTGACAGATAGAAGCAGCGGCTGTTCATTGTTAGCTTAGGGTACAAAAATGGAGCATTGAACACTCATAAAGAGCAAAAATATCACGAACAAGCCTTGTTTCAGTGTTGAGTTGCTTTCACTATAAGATGGCTAGCTGGCTGAATGAAGCCACCAAAAAGTGCATGGGCAAAGACAAAATGACGTAACGTTGTCCAAGTGTTCAAGGTCAGGTGTTTCTTAATCTACGATGCACACTTCAAAGCGAGAAAATGAGACAGAGAGAGAAAAAAGAAAGAAAAGAAGACAGAGTGCACAAGCATGGAAGCGTTCGTGCAAAACAGGAACACTTCCACATGCTACTTTCAAGCTCTCGAAAATGAAGAGGTATACAGAAAGAAGGACGTGCTCGCCTTTACCGATGTGACGTTGTTGTACCGAAGCTATATTTCTTTCTTTTTTTATTGTTGTTATTCTGGTTGCTTTCTTTCGGTTCGTGTATTGTGCACAACCGCCCATTATAGCCAAGGGGCGCGAGTGCGTCAAGGTAATAATCTTCACAAACTTTGCCGCTTTCGTAGACATCTTAGTTTACTCTTGGTTTCAGTGCTAAAGTTTCGGCCTTCACCATACTCTAAGAGATTAGATTACCTAGACGTAAGGTAAAACCAGCGTAAGGTAAAGGAAAAAAAGATGAAATACTGCGAATGCGCGCCTAATCGTGTAGAGCAAAACAGCTGAGTATATTCGATATAAGTGCAGTCCCACAGGCATCTTGCTACGATATCCACTCAAGGAACTTCGACTATCAAACGTCCCTAATTTTGTAAACCTTATTACTAAGTACTGAAGAAAGAAGAGCATTTTTCTTGTTTCTTTTTTTCGGGGTCGGGGGGAGGGCATATGGCTCAAGCTAAGCAGCCGTCCCTTGTCCGAGAGTATTTGCCCCTTCGCAACGCAGCCAGTAAAAATTCCCGCAACCAGCAGCAAGTGAGCGAAAGGGCCATTGCTCACCTTTCGCTTGTTGCGGATGATGTTGGTGTCACGCACAGTCTCGGCGTTGCCCGGCGTGCGTGAGTTACGCACCGCGCCACCGATGCGTCCGTACGTGTAGCAGATGACGCACAGTGGCAGAAAGTACTGCAGGCCGACGAGCACGTGGTTGTACACCTTCCAGGCGAACGGCGGCAGGACCACGTTGATGCAGAAGGGTCGCGACACCTCGCCGGACGCGGAGTCGTAGACGAGGATGACGCGGAGTGCGAGGGCGTACGGCAGGGCGGCCGCCGTCGACACGGCCCACACGACGCCGATGAGTACTTTGGCGTTGAACTTGGAGCAGCAGCGGGCGCGCAGCGGCGCCGTCACGGCGCGGTAGCGGTCCAGCGCGATGGCGGTGAGCGTGAATATGGACACGTTGACCGAGAGCACCTGGACAAACGGGCAGAAGGCGCACATGAACTCTGGCAGCACCCAGCGCTGCAGCAGAGCGGCCTGGAACTGGAACGGTATGGAAAACAGTCCGATGATGATGTCGGCCACGGCCAGGTTGGCGATGAAGAAGTTGGTGACAGTGTGCATGCGTCGCGACGTGGCCACGATCCAGAGCACCATGGAATTTCCGGCCACGGCCACCAGCGAGATGAGTCCGTAGCAGAAGGACAGCAGCACAATGATTTCCACGGGCACCTGGTACAGCTCGTCGTCGTCGGACGTGGTGTTCAGCGGTGACGCCGGCCCCAGAGTGCCGTTGCCGGCGACCGTCCGGTTGGCGGACTCGTGGTCCATGCTCGCGGCAGCAGCGGCGGTAGCAGCGGGAGAGGCGAGAAGAGCGAGCGCCCGGACGTGGCGGAGGCACAACCGCGTGTGTTCGGCCCGCGAGGTCGATTGCGGAGCCTCGAGCGTCCGCGCGCGCCCCGCACGCCGACGGTGCGCGCCGCCCGTGACGTCGCCGCCGACGCAAACTCTGTTCAACGCACCCCGCCTCCTCCGGCTCTTTTTTTTTATCTGCAGTACCGATGCTGTGGTTGGCGGCAGCCATGTGTCGCCTGTGTGGGCACACAGAGCGAGCACTGCTTATACATCATTTATCTCGCCAAGAAATAAATAAATAAAGATAGGTATTAAGGAAATGGATTTCACACTCCGTTTTGTCGAGCCCGGACACGGGCACCTGCTTTGTTCGGTGTTGCACTTGTGTTTTTAGTAGCACTTGTGTTTTTAGTGTCGGTGCACGAAGTTCAATGATTTTTTTAGGTTGGTGATGATCGCTTTAACGGTAACTTTACGTTTAATGAAGACATATAAGCGTTGAGAGCAGATCATGCAAACGCTGTTTGCAAGCGCAAAGTAAGACCTCTACCTCACTCTTCGTAGTAATTATTTGGGCGTGGTTCAGATGTGTTTTAGATGCGTTTCAGATGAAGAATCCAAAAATACAGAACTGCGAGGCTACAGCAAGATATGTGAAGCGGCATTCGCATTTTCTGACGACTCATATCATTTTTTTCCCTTCTTCGAGTTCCCAGACCAGGACGAATTTTTCTTCTACTGCGAGCCTTTTCTTTTGAGGAATCCGCATGCGTTTACTTTGTAGCAATTGCTTCGATTGGATGGATCTCTCATTTTTCCTTTATTAATTACTTCTCTCCACCTTGCGGCTGTCCGCGGAACTATAAAGTAAAAGAAAAAGAGAGAGCTTGTCCTTCGGCTTTTGCCGCGAAGCTAACAAAAATAAAAGCTTTGAAATATAATTTTATCATCCTAAATTGATTTATTATGTCTCTTCAGTGTCTCAAAAGTAGACGTCGGTATACCCCTTAGGGAGAAAGCCATTCGAATGCGCAGAACGCTGATCGCTCCTGTTCGCCCGCGGAATAGCTCCAATTCACCGCCTTTATTGCGAGGGTCACGGTGTCGGTGGCAGGGGGATTCCCTCGTTCTTCCCTTTTAACCACAACACATCCGCCCCTTTCGTCGCACGATATTTTTCGACGAAAAAAAAATGACAACCATTCCACTCTGTGAAGATGAAATGGCAGCGAAAGCTGACGACAGTCAAAGCTCTCAAACGAAAAGCCAAGTGCTTTCGCTGCCATTCCATCTCCACAAAGTGGAATGGTTGCCCGGGCTCGCGATTGTCGTTTCCGTTCAGCATCGCGGAAACCTTCTTCGTCGGTGGTCATTTCGCGCCGGCGCCGTTTACGTTCTCGTTGCTGTTCCCTCCGCCGCTCCTCGTACGCATGTTGTTCTTAGGGTGTACAAACAACACGTGTCTACCCCATCGATAACGCAGCTGTTTTTAGCGCCGATACCTCTCCTGCTTATATACTGCGTTAACCTTGACGTCACACTATTGTTCACGGCGAGCGTCCTAATCTGTTCCGCATTTTGACATCTGTGCCACCGCACTGCACCCGTGTGGGTTTGTTAGAAACAGCTAACTCCGTTTCTGTTGCCCGACACCGAGAAAACTACGGGAGGTTAGTCATATACAGCTTTCGCTGTAATAGATACAAAACTGAGTACACCACCTAGGAGAACGATTGATTCGCGTATCGCGCAGGCTGCCTCCTAACGAGGCCAGACAGCCCGTTTGCTCAAACAGCCTACAGGCGCTATACCAGAAAGATGCGCAAATGTGTGACGACAGTTTGACCCTATTTGATCTTATTATTTCTTATTTAAAGTATTGGCTTCCTTCTGATCGCACTAAATCGCTTTGCTCAAGCATGGCACTAAATGGGAAGTTAGAATTTTTTTCTTGTCCCGTTTTGCAATGCTCTCTCTTTCATACAGAGATTCTGTGTACGCTATTGCTCCACACACGAATGGAATTTTATTCTACGTAGGCAGCCAATTTCTCACACACGTCCATGGTGGTTACCCTAGAGAGAGAGAGAGAGAAATCAAGGATAGGAAAGGCGGGGAGGTCAACCAGAAGAGCACCCGGTTTGCTACCCTACACTGGGGGTGGGCGAAAGGGGAATAGAAAGAGGAAAAAAGGGAGTGAATAAGCACTGAATGCTTATGGGAGGGATACTATACACAGGGACACTATAAACAATCTCTTATGCAGGTGCACTTCAAGTATTGCACTAGTGCACCAATCGCTTTTTGTGCCAGTGGCGAGTGTGGCCACGGTCCGAGTATCTTTGACCCAGACCCAGTATCAGTCGCTGCAAAGTGCCCGCAGAGAGAGGCGTTGTACATCGTAGGAAGGACAGCTACACAATAGGCGCTCGATGGTTTCCTCGCAGCCACAGGAGTCGCAGATCGGGCTCTCGGCCATCCCCAAACGATAGGAGTATGCGTTCGTGAACGCCACTCCCAGCCACAAACGGCACAACAATGTTGTTTCGCCGCGGCAAAGGCTAGATGGCAGTTGTAGCCGTAGCGTGGGGTTCAGTTTACGTAATTGGCAATTGAAGGCACTTGAAATCCAGAGATCTTGTGAGTTTTTGCGTGCAAGTAGGCGAAGTTCCCTGGCAGCGTCCGACCTCGCCAAAGGTGTTGTACGGTCTGGGTATCTTCGTGGGCCGATCGGGCAGCCTTGTCAGCTAGGTTGTTGCCGACGATGCCACAGTGAACAGGAGTCCACTGAAATATGATGTTGTGCCCTCTTTCCAGAACATGATGGTGCAGTTCCCTGATATCAGATATCATCAGCTCGTAAGTTCTGCGGTGTAATACAGACTTGATACTGTGGAGAGCTGCCTTAGAATCACAATATACAACCCATATTTCCCTGTTGGCTCTTCGGTGACATACTTCATAGCGGCATGGAGAGGTGCAAGTTCTGCGGACGTAGATGTAGTCGTGTGTGACAATTTGAATCTAACTGTAACCTGCTTAGCTGGAACGACGAATGCGGCAGTTGAGCTGGTAGGTGAGGTCGAACCGTCGGCATATATATATATGTGGTCATGATACGTCTGGAGCAGCAATAGGAGCGTAACTTGCTTCAGAGCTGGCGATGGATCATTGGACTTCTTTGTAATTCCAGGAATAGTAAAATTCACTTGAGGCTGTCGCAGGCACCACAGTGGAGATGAAGGCTTCGCCACCGGTGTAAAAGATGACGGTATGTACTCTTGATGAGCGTTAATCACTCTTGAAAAGGTCGCTTGAGGTCTCTCGGCTGGTAGGGAGGCGAAATGATGGTCAGGGATCCTTGACAGATGACGAATGTGTGCTCTGAGAGAGTCGACAGCTACATGTGTCTGGATCATATGGTCTCCCGCGATAGCAATTGTTGCTGCTGTTGAGCACTCCGTGCCAGAACCTAACTTAGTGTTGCCAGCATTTTACGCGAGTCAAGATTAAGGCGTCGCTTCTGCTCGACTCTATATGCACCACAGCCGCCACCCGAACTCTCCAAATCGCGATCTGCACGAACTGCCGGAAATAGTGGAACCAGTGCTTGTTCAAATCCCAAATCTGGACATGGTCAATCATTGCTCCTCGCACATGTGAGCTAGAAGCCGCATGGGAGCGTATAGCGTAAAACTATTCCATACTGATTTATTCCAATCTACTGACATCAGATTTACGTAACCGTCGACCCAAGGATCGGGTGGTGACCCGTAATGTTGTTTGAACAGCCCAATCGAACGCTCTCCACGTTTATAGGAGATCACTTTTGTTTCCTTTTAGTATCGCTCACCTTGGTAGGTTTTTCTTTTCTAATTCGCTGCTAAGAGGCGAGGGTGCGCAGAAGGGGAGAGGGTTTCGAAGGGGGCGAAGCTTGGCTCTCTAGACCGACGCCTTCTGGGCCTGAAGGTCTGAGCAACCAAGCAGGGCTGCCTCCCAGTCCTCTCGTGTAGGGTTGGGGTTGGGGGTTATGGTTGGATTATGGAGATTATGGTTACGTTCACAGGCCCCGATTGACAGCAGCGCCGCAGACAGACTTCCGCTCATGCAGCGCTTTTTCTCCATATATGGTGACGTCATAGGTGAATAGACTACGTGCGCTACTCTGGCTCTATCTCATAGCCATCGTCGCTGTAGAGCCCATCTTGCGCGGCAGTACGCTTTTCTTCTCACACTTTCTCCATACCCTCCTCCTCTGTTTTCCGCCTCATGGTCCGGCTGCACCCTTGTCCTCCGCTTTCCACCTCGCGGTATCTTCGCAATCGCCGTCCTTCATCCCCTGCTGCGCTCCGCGTTCGCTCTTTCATCCTTCGCTGTGCTCGTTCGCTCGGTTACGAGAGAAGTCGCCGCCGACACCGACGCTCGCCGCAGGACCAGACGCCTAAGAGCTCTACTCTAAAATGCCTCTAAAATGGATCCTCAGCGAAGAAGGGTTCGCAGAAAGATGTCGTTTACATGACGAAAGGGCTCCACAACTTACTGCCACCCAGAAAATGTTAGGTATTATGCGGACAATGGACGATTTAATGAATGGCTTTATTTCCCATAAAGTTGAAGGAAATTCTGTGGTGGAGTTCTCGGTAAAAGCGGCCCGCAGCCAACTTGATTGGCCCAAAAACACATCTAAGACAACAGAAGACAGCGGGCACACACTTGAAAAAAAAAGAATAAAAATCGCGAAACAAATATCAGTTCATAGACATGTATATATGCAGGTCATAGATAAATGCATTTTGTTAAAGAGAATACGTGTAATCAGTATACAATGATAAATATAACAAAAATTTGTGCAGTAGCAGTAATGATTAGTTATACATGTTTTATGGTACAACAGGCGGCAAAAGACGTAACTAGGATGCAATAATCATAATGTAGCACGCTCAAGGCAAGCGTTCGTGTACACCAAAGTACATGCAAAGGGCAATGAGAATAACTAAATATAATTATTCTGACTGGAAGTAGTTTTGTAGGCACACAAAAAACAGTAGCTGTATGTTTGGTACGGCGATGTTATTAGTCGGAAGCGAATGTCAAAGCATTTCTGAGCGTAATTAGTTCTTAAGTTAAGAACTTTCCGTTTTTGAGATGTTCTGGTGTCATAAACTGCAACGTGTTTGTGTAGGCAAGCAATACTTAGAAGCTTGTTTACCGCGTGTTCGAGCTCCATGCGATATGTTGGTGTCAAATGGTGTTCAAACTTACCTCGACATCGAAGTAAGCGCTTTAAACAGCGGCCGAGATGGAGCATCGTACGGCTCATTAAATATTATTATTATTATTATTATTATTATTATTATTATTATTATTATTATTATTATTATTATTATTATTATTATTATTATTATTATTATTATTATTATTATTATTATTATTGTGCAGGATAGAGACAGAGTACATATTAGTTTTCGTTGCCGTGCCCCAAACAAGACAAGGGTAATTCAGGCGACTTAAGAACATTACCCTAAATATAGTTTACGCCCCTTTGGGGCTGATCTTCTCCTCAAACAATAATCGTCATCTGCCTTGCTTGCGTTTCCTCTCTTGAAAACTCGGCGCTGTCTACTTTCCTGTCGAGAATGCTGTGTCAAGCTGATAACGCGCAAGCCGTTCGCGACTAGGAAGTACGTACCGGGCTCGCCGCGTTAAAGAAAGGAAATACGGGCAAGGCAGATGAGGATTGTTGTTTGGGGACAAAATACAACCCAGAGGGTGTAAACTTGTGAAGGTATTGCAAATTAGTAACATTATATTCCGTGGAAGATATATGAGGCAATGTGTTGCGCCCAAGTCTTGGGACAGTTTTCATGCAAGGAAGTCGTAATGAGTGTTGCGCAACGTATGTTTAAAAAAATGAGGAACTTCATTTTAATTGTTTTTACGATTTCAGTTGTGGAGCCCCTTAATAGTAAATCTGCTTGTAACAGATGTTTTTTTTTGTTTTAGCTTGAAACAGCACTGCTTTAGTTTTCTTTGCGGTGATCTTAAGACAGTTTTCAATAGAACAGTCCTGAACATTACTTATAACAACGTTGGCTGTCTTTACAAAGCGACGTGCGTCGTTTATTTTAAATAGCAAAGTAGTGTCATCAGCAAAGATATCATATATGGTGTTAGAATCAACATTAATTAATTCGTTGACGTAGAAGATAAAAAAGGGAGGGACCTAAGATGATTCCTTGTGGGACGCCAACTTAAACTGGCGTGACATGTGATACAGTGTCAAGTTACACTAGGTGCATTCTGTGTTTCAAGTACGACGTAATTAAGCCTAGAGCTGTTCCGCGTATACCAATGTAGGTTAATATTTGCAGCAACAGCACATCATTCACTGCCGAAGGCTCCTTCCTGTAATATATAAAAACGCCCAGGGTTAGATACGCTCTTCCAGGTTGTTCATAACGGATTATTTTTGTTCAAGGAGGGCAGCTTGCGCGGACAAATGTTTTCAAAACGCATACTGGCAGCCATAAATCAATCTTTTTCATTTAGCAAGTGTTGTTAAACAACAAGCAATCATATTGTCAAAGCCTTTGGAAAAGCTAGGTAATATTGAAATTGGTCTATAATTGCACATTTGTGTCTTGCCTATTTTTTAAATATAGCATATACCTTGGAAATCTTGATTTTACACAAGAGAACACGAGAAAAAAGACAGAGATTGCAGATCTGTATTAACGCTGGAACTTGAATATCAACAGTGTACTTCACAGGCCTGATTAGCAAATTGGTATTATCACATCGACCACTGTTCCTCAATTCGCGAAAAATGGTGACTACTTCAAATGCAGCCATAGGGTCCAAAAAGATGCTGTTCGGATTCATTGGCAGGCGTTAACAAGCGTTCACGTTTACGAAACGGTTATCAATCTTAGTAAAATGCCCATTGAACGCTTCCGCTAAATGCTGTCCTCGTAGTTCTTTTTCGTCGCGTACAATACAGTTATCGTGCGAGAATTCGCTCAGCGGTTGAGTAGCGAGTTCAACTTGTTCCATATATTTTGACTGCCATTTCCACCAGATACAAAATATTCATAATTATTATTCTGCTGGTTACCGAACTTCCTGAATGTTTCCAAGTCAGGTATGTCAAACGATTTAATTTGTCATACAATGTATTTCTAGGTTGACCTTGCGTGCACAGTTTATTTGTTATCCATGGTTTTTGAATTTTAGTTAATCGTACTTTTTTGTGTGCGAAAAGGAAAATGTTTTTGATAGGAAGCACAAAATTTGTTATGAAAAATAGCATGTGCTTAATCTGGCTCCTGTGTTCGATATACATCATCCCAGTTCATTATGTTTAGTGCTGCCTAAATATGCTCTAGCTAAATAGGTGTAATCAGCTGCGTGGTATCTGTCCATAAGTCGGTTCACAAATTGGCGTGATTAAAATTTAGACAGATGGCGTGTGGTTACTGGCGCCTACATGAAAAACCACCCGCCTTTACGCTGAGCTTAATTTAGTGCGTTACGAAAAAAAATTAAGGCACGTTTGCGTAGAGCACGTGACCCTAGTGGGCATAGTTACAGCATTAGAGCAGACATGATACTGCAACAGAATAGCAAAGCAAGGTCATGTTTAGGTTTGCCTTGGGCTAAAATGTTGATATTAAGATCTTCACCCCATAGTGGGATATATTTACATTCAGAGATATACACAAGGAATTTTTCTCGGAATTGGACTAAACATTCGGAATTACCAGTCGTTAGGCTGTAGAAGGTGGCAAATATAGCACGCCTGTGAATAATAGAGAGTACTTCGTTGTCATTAGCTGTAATACAGAATTCATCCATGCGATCCATACAATTTCTGGCATAAGCAAGCTGACGACCCCCCCCCCCCCCCCCCCTCGGGAACCGCTCTTCGATTGAGCAAAGCAGTGCTAATTCAGTAGCTTCTAAGGAAGCAAGTTCGGCTCATATCATGTTTCTGAAAGCATTATGACATCGAAATAGGAAAGACTGCCGAAAAAATAATATCGAGGTCATCAAACTTGTTCTTTGCCGATTGGCAAATAAGGTGGATGCATCGCATCGATTTTTTAGCCTCAGGATCGACAAACTAAAAAAAATATTCGTGCGATAAACCCAATTGGTTTATGTCATGAATGGGCAGATACCGCAATAATTGCTATCGCATATTTATTATCGCGAATCATGGAAAGCATGACCAGCGCCTCCAGCAGGTCCTTGGTCGATGTTCCAAGGCAGGCATCACACTCAACCATGACAGATGTTCGTTCGGCACCAGCAGCGTCAAGTTTCAAGGAGTCATCGGGAATGCTTAGGGCATTTCACCAGATTAAGACAAAGTAGCAGACATCCAGCGTGTATTGGAGTAGCTTAACGTCATAGCACTTATGGTTTTTGTGAAAAAGTAGCGTTCTTCTTGTTTCTTTACGAATAACTTAGCAGAGAGACAATTATTAAACAATGTTCGGAGAAAATAAAATGTAGACTTCGCACGCCTATAGTCCCGCATCTCACTTGAGCTGCACGCAGTTTCTCGCGCCCGATTACAAATTGTTCGACAAATTTGAAGCATATATATTTGTGGCAAACTATCAAAATTTATAGGTATTTTGCCTATAGTGAAAAACAATATGTGAAAAAACTGTCAATCAATATAAGGCAGCTGCTTCAAAAACCTCAGAGTGCGCTTTGCATGGTTGCAACCGTGCTCTTAGGAACAAAAAGTTGTTCCGAGATCACTGTCTTCATAAAACTGTAAAAAAAAGCCAGAAAATAATTCAGACGCTAGATATAAACCCGCTGACGAGCCGGTGCGTCAGGTGGGGCCGGGCGTTTCCGGCAAGTGGCGATCAACTTTTCTGATATAAATATGAACGGGACTTCGCTAGCTCGATTCCGGCTAGCAGTGGATGTTTATCTTGATGTAACTTGGTTCAATTTAGTTATTGGCTGCATACGGTGCTCCACGTCCCTGATCCCGTCTATTTCCCATATTAAAGCTCATGGGGCAGTGGCCGGAACTGGCCACTGACCGAGGCCGCGCCTTTGACCGAACTGTCTTGCGTGCCTTGTTTAAATCTTGGAGTGACCGTTGTCTTGATTCGCTGAAGTGAATTACATGCCCCTTTTGGACAATAATTATCATACTTTCACACAATAGTTCCTGTCCAAATAGGCACCATTCCGTAAGCCAGTTGATAGAATAGAATAGAAACTTTATTGCAATGGAAAATATTTGAAGGAGGGGTGGGCGGAGGCTCTCAGTCCAGGGCCCCACTGGCCTCTGCCGCCTGCCTGACCTGGCTAATTAAGGACTTTTGTCCTGCCAGGTCGGAGCGGGCGAGCTGTGCCTCCCACTGCTTTATTGTGTTACTGGTATTTGGCCTATGAGGGTGCTTATTGCAGTCCCAGGTTATATGTATTAGGCTAGGTATGCCACCGCACCAAGGACAGTTGGCCCTATAACGAGTGGGATACATGGCGTTTAGCAATTTTAAATGGGGGAATGCCCCGGTCTGTGTTTTACGCCAATCGGCGGCCTCTTCCCCGCTAAGTTGTGGGTGAGGCGGCGGGTATTTTCTGCGGACTCCGCGCTGATGAGCAAGGATGTCTTTGGCATTTAAATTGGTGGAATTTTGTGAGGGCTAGTGCGAGTGGTTGGGGTTAAAAGAAGACGCCGTCGCTCGGTTAGTGAACCCTCGAGCTAACGCGTTAGCCTTTCCGTTCCCCTGTACCCCCGCGTGGCCCGATCACCAGAGTAGGCGATGATGGTGGTTGAAGGGTTTGGGGATTATCGCGAGGCTAGCCGCAGTCACGTGTCGCTTGAGAAACATGCGACATGTCTCCTGGGAGTCCGTGACCACGACCGAGTCCCTTTGCGAACGCTCCGCGTGAGCGAGTGCGATCGCCACTGCTAATATTTCAGCCGAGGTGGGGGATTCCGCCGTGGCCGACGTGGTATTTTGCTGTTGGCTGATCGTGTTCACGACTGCCAGGGCGTACCTCCTTTGGTAGCGCTGCCCGGTCGCCTTAATTTCCCATTACCGTTTTTTGAAAATGTGGCTTCCTTGTTTTGGCGTTACTCCAACGAAAAAATTACTTACGGTATCCTTGCTGGTTTGTTTACTTGTTTACAGTGATTTTCGATTGACAGCTTACTCATTTTATTTTCTCTCCCTTCTTTTAATAGCAGCAAGCTTCCCGAGATTATCGGGGAGTGTGCAAAGAAGGACCGCACTACTGGTGCACTGTCACCTGCCGCTCTCGGCTCAATGCCAACGGCTCCGCTAAACCCACTTCCTCCCGAAGCCACCGACTATCACAAAAATGTGTACATTTCATACAGTCTGGCCTCCTTCTTGTCATAATTGCAGGAACAGAAGATAGCCTGGTATTCGCAGTGCCTATTGGCTGCAAGGCTGGTGTATACGGAAGAGCCGCATCGCAGTGTGCCACCACCGGACACTGGTACCGAGTTGGACTTTCCTATTATCGCGGCTCTCGTTCGTACATAGCATATGCTTTACAGGCGTAATCGCATGTCGCCAAAGATACAACTTCGACATTGTTTTAAATTTTCTTGGCCAAAATATTTGCGGGAAAGAGAAGCAGCGGATGTTTGTGGTCGCCGACGGCGGCCTAGGACCGACCTGCCGCACCTCGACGCTAATCTCATGCAGCCTCGCGACCGTCCATTGAGCAGTCAGTTCTTGAACGTGTTCTGCGTCACTCTCCCCCTTATTCTCAAACAATTCCGAACTCGAAGCACTTCCTCATCGAGTTGAGTACAGCGCCGCCCTTCGACTGAACAAGACACTACGTTTCATAAGAATTGCCGTGGAGCACCAGTAAAGCGAGGTCGGTCGCTCGGTCGGTCGCTCGGTCGGTCGGTCGGTCGGTCGGTCGGTAGGTAGGTAGGTAGGTAGGTAGGTAGGTAGGTAGGTAGGTAGGTAGGTAGGTAGGCAAAGTAAGTAGTTTGGTGAGTAGGTAGGTGGGTGGGTGGGTAAGCAAAGTAAGTAGTTTGGTGAGTAGGTGGGTGGGTGGGTGGGTAAGCAAAGTAAGTAGTTTGGTAAGTTGGTAGGTGGGTGGGTGGGTAAGCAAAGTAAGTAGTTTGGTAAGTAAGTAGGTAGGTGGGTGGGTGGGTGGGTAAGCAAAGTAAGTAGTTTGGTAAGTAAGTAGGTGGTTGGGTGGGTAAGCAAGGTAAGTAGTTTGGTAAGTAAGTAGGTGGGTGGGTGGGTAAGCAAGGTAAGGAGTTTGGTAAGTAAGTAGGTGGGTGGGTGGGTAAGCAAGGTAAGTAGTTTGCTAAGTAAGTAGGTGGGTGGGTGGGTAAGCAAGGTAAGTAGTTTGGTAAGTAAGTAGGTGGGTGGGTGGGTAAGCAAGGTAAGTAGTTTGGTAAGTAAGTAGGTGGGTGGGTAATAAGTAGGTAGGTAGGTTAGTAAGGAAGTAAAGTAAGTTAGGTAGGTAGGTAGGTAGGTAGGTAGGTAGGTAGGTAAGTAGGTCTCTTCTCTTGTGTCCTGTCTGCACGCCTCACCTTTTCTTGCGTAATGAATCCTTGCCAACTAGCTCAGCTTTCTGTCGTTCTAGGTAGATAAGTAAGTAAGTAAAGTAAGGTACAGGAGGTACGGTAAGGTACCTCCTGTACGGTAAGGTACAGAAGTAAGGTACGTGTTTACAGGAGGTATTCAGAGACCTGGATTGGGAAGAATTGGGGATAAAAGTTAATGGAGAATACCTTAGTAACTTGCGATTCGCTGATGATATTGCCTTGCTTAGTAACTCAGGGGACCAATTGCAATGCATGCTCACTGACCTGGAGAGGCAAAGCAGAAGAGTGGGTCTAAAAATTAATCTGCAGAAAACTAAAGTAATGCTTAACAGTCTCGGGAGAGAACAGCAATTTACAATAGGCAGCGAGGCACTGGAAGTCGTAAGGGAATACATCTACTTAGGGCAGGTAGTGACGGGGGATCCGGATCATGAGACGGAAATAATCCGAAGAATAAGAATGGGCTGGGGTGCGTTTGGCAGGCATTCCCAAATCATGAACAGCAGGTTGCCATTATCCCTCAAGAGAAAAGTATATAATAGCTGTGTCTTACCAGTACTCACCTACGGGGCAGAAACCTGGAGGCTTACTAAAAGGGTTCTACTCAAATTGAGGACGACACAACGAGCTATGGAAAGAAGAATGATAGGTGTAACGTTAAGGGATAAGAAAAGAGCAGATTGGGTGAGGGAACAAACACGAGTTAATGACATCTTAGTTGAAATCAAGAAAAAGAAATGGGCATGGGCAGGACATGTAATGAGGAGGGAAGATTACCGATGGTCATTAAGGGTTACGGACTGGATCCCAAGGGAAGGGAAGCGTAGCGGGGGCGGCAGAAAGTTAGGTGGGCGGATGAGATTAAGAAGTTTGCAGGGACGACATGGCCACAATTAGTACATGACCGGGGTTGTTGGAGAAGTATGGGAGAGGCCTTTGCCCTGCAGTGGGCGTAACCAGGCTGATGATGATGATGATGATGAAAGTAAGGTAAGTAAGTAAAGTAAGGTAAAGTAAGTAAGTAAAGTAAGTAAAGTAAGTAAGTAAGTAGGTAGGTAGGTATGTAGGTAGCTAAGTAGGTAGGTAGATAGGTAGCTAAGTAGGTAGGTAGGTAGCTAAGTAGGTAGGTAGGTTGGTAGGTAGCTAAGTAGGTAGGTAGGTAGCTAAGTAGGGAGGTAGGTAGGCAGGTAAGTAGGTAGGTAGGTAGGTAGGTAGCTAAGTAGGTAGGTAGGTAGGTAGCTAAGTAAGTAAGTAAAGTCATCCTGATCCCTTTTGACTCAGGGCAGGCGTTTGTCAACGCCACAGGAGATGTTGATAGTACGAAAAAGAAAGAAAGTAAGGCGTAGAACGTAAGGAGAGAAAGAACGTTTAACACAGTTTTGTCACAGTCACAGTCTGTGAGTCCGTCTGGTTGGTCTGGTTCGTTGTATCGAAGGCTCCAGTCGCTTCGGATTTCACCAAAGCCACGACGATTCAATCCGCCAGCCATTCCGGTTCAAGTCAGCGCGTCCCAGCCACTGCAATGCACTTTCTCGAGTGGATACCTGATTAAGTCAGGCAGCCTAAGTTACTATTTTCACTGCCCCATTTCAAAGGGGATACCAATAACTCATCATCATCGACTCAAAGTGGACTGTTGAGTGGAGGAACGTCCTGGAATGCGGGGATATACATCCTATATATCCCACAGTCTACAGAGACGCGATCGCTCGCGACTGCGCTAGCTCCCAGTGGACGCAGACCACTGTCAGCACAAGCCGTTTGGAACGTCGACAGCATCCTCACCATCGCAGCAGATGGTGAGGAACGCCTGCGGCAATTCTTAAGGACATCAGACCTGCACAAGCGTCTGTATAGCCTGAACTGGTGTTCGCTGTGCTGCACGTGACCCTGAGTTGCGGTAGTGTGCGCTGACCGTGACCTAGGTGAAATCATGTGTTTTTATGTTCTCTGTCTACTTTATTCTTATCTCTGTGCTCCCCCGTCCCCCAGTGTAAAGGAGCAAACTGGATTTTTTGTTCCGGCTAACCTCTCTACCTATCTCCTCTCTTTCGTATCTTTCACTCTCGCCACCAAAAATATCTTGCCGTTTTGCAGTGAATGGCTGTTTGTGGGCAGCCGCCGTGCGACAAATGGGGTATGGTAAAGTGCCGTGCTTCTTCATAGTGTGGCAGTGTCGTGATGCAAAGAAAATGGGTTCGCGTAGCATTGTCATGAGGTCTAGTACACGCGCGCAACTCAATGACTGTTCTAGGGATGAAACAGCTAAGAATTATTGTTGCCATGTGACTGAAAGAAGGGAATGCGCTTAAGTAGTGCTTCTGACTATTGCGCAATGGCAGTCAAATAGTCGTTTCAAGCCGAAAATTTCCCATTAATATTTTTTTCGTCGCAAGTGATTCCCAACCGCATGCAACGAAAGCGAATGTACTAGTTATGCCTTATTCATATAAATAGGTACATGGAATCTGATGACTGCAACTTATTTGATAAACTACTCGCTTTCTTCTACAACAATAGACTACTAGAACAAATTAGTCGAAGCAGCTGCTTCCACTACCTCACTTGAATATATTGGGAATAGTATCTGTAAACAGTATCTCTATATGTAAGAAATGTTCTGTTAACTTCTATGCTGAGCATGTTCAAACCCTATTGCACACATATGATGCCTTCTGTAGGGCATTGTCATTGTTATTGAAGCAGCACACTTACATCTAACACGTACACGCACAAATAGAAACGACATACTCAGACGCTAGTTTATGTCCTTTCTATATGTACGTGTACGTGTCAGATATAAGTGCACTGCTTCAATATCATGGCTTACCAACTAGCCCATCAGTATCGTAACATCGCTCTTCCTGCGTACCACGTTGTTTGTCGCAAATTTGTCATCGTACGAGCTTATTCCTGGGTCTAACCGTAATCTGTAGAATGTACAAACACACACTAAATCATTAACGATAATTCCCGCAAAACTGTGCACTTACCGCGCCATAACACATCAAGAGTGCAAAACTACTCACCATAACTTTCTGTCATGCTTCTTCTCGTTGCAAACTGTCTTGGTGTACTGGGGCCCAATTCACAATTCACATCACTATTGGCTGTCACGAACGCTTTTAGCGTGAATACAGGCCCTGATGTTTTTCGTCTAAAACCGTATTTCTGAAAAGAAGCTATAGTTCCTTGTCCATTTCTTTTTCCTTTTCGAGTGTTTTTCAACGTTAAACGATAACGCGAACTGTTTGCTCCAACTCCTTTCTGCTATACTCTCCTACCCCTGCCACTTCATTGAATCAATGGTGACATTTTTTACCCATTTTAAGTAACACATGTCAAGGAATGTGAAATATTGTCCCTATGGATATCTGTCGAACGTTACCACAGTGCACCAGCGTAGCTCAATATGCAGCATTAAAAGAAAAATAATATTCCAGAATCTTCACGGATAATCCCGCGAGAAAGACGCAGACGAGAAAGAGAGAAAAGGGGAACACGGGCGCCCGTGTTTGTTGTTTCTCTCTTTCTCGTCTACGTCTTTCTCGCGCACATTTTCGTTAACACCAACTCGCCCGGGTCTCAGCTTTGATAATATGTCAGAAGGCTGCTCCAACAATTTCCGGATAGCAGCATTGAAAGAGTAGGCCATTTTATTAACATGCGTATTTACAGCACTTAGTCTTAAAATATTTGCTGCGTTATAGCAGTGTTTTGCTCAGGATTAAAACGTGGCTATAACGTAGCAGGAAAGTTACGATGTGCCATATATACGCATTTTATTAGAGGGGCGTACCCTCTCGACGTTGCTAAAGGAAAGTTCTTGAAGTTCAGGCAGCCTTTTGAAATAGAATTTTAAATATTGCAGCCCGTTGAGTTACGCGGGTACACTGCGGCGAAGTTAAACATAAATCCGCAGGGGCAATGTCAACAATTCCTGGGTCTGTACCGCGACGAATATCTTTCACGAACACGGCAGTGCTATGCGCCGCTGAGACAGCACAAATTCAAAGAGTAACCACGGGCTTTTCCTAACCCTTCTTCGCACGTCATGACGCCAGCAGGCAAAGCGCGTGACATCGCCACGTTAAGCACTCTCGATTGGTCAGCCGACGAGGGACGATAGTGCCAACGTGACCAGAGCTGGCTGTGTATTCTGACAAAGGTGGTAGGCTTCTCGATAGAGCCTCTAATCCCTTCTAAACTAATCATTTCCTAAACTAAACCAGTCGAGATCGTGCGAAGGTCGATTAAGTTCGGACAATGCAGGAATCTTTCTTCTGGTGTAGTGTCGGCGTCACCCTTCTGTAGAACGTGAGAAAGGCGTCCGCCGGGGGACTCCGCAGCTGGCCAGCGACATCTAGCGGTAGTGGCTGGGCCCGAGATTAGATGTGTCGGCCGCGCGTGCCCGGACACTTCCTATCTCGAGCCCAGCAGCTACCGTTAGACGTCGCTGGATGGCTGCCGAGTGCCCCGGAGGACGCCGTTCCCACGCTCTTCACAAGGGTTACGCCGACTCGTAACGAAAGGCAGCCCAAGAATGACACAACCGCACGGGATAGTACGAAGAAGAAGAGCTAAATTAATCACTTCATTACAAATCTTCACTTAAAAAGGGTCCCTGAAGGACAGTCCATTAAATTAGCCAAAAAAACTTGCTAACCTGGAAATGCCAAGTGTCCGCTTCAGTAACTAATGTACGGAGAAGGGCGTCGACCTTGTGCGTTTTGGCGGCGAAAAAAAAAGAGGGTGAGAGACGTTCTCTCGTTGTTTTTGACACGCTCAGCCAAGTCCAACGAACTGACTTATCTGCAGAAATTTTCCGCTCGTCTCTACTTCTGGTGTGCTGATGAGACTCGTAGCTTTCGTTGCACCGAGTGGAGTTGGTGAGAGTACGCAACGAGGACGAGAGAGCGCCGGCGAGAAAGGTAGCGAAGGCGAGCGAAAAACCGCGGCGGCGGGGTAGTCGTTCACCAAATGCCTGCAACTTTGCTGTTACGGCAATATTTTTAAAAATCGTACAGCAGATATGTTGATTGTAGACTAGTAAAATGCTGTCCCTACGTAATGAATTTTCGAGCTCACAGTGTTTGAGGGGACATTCAAAGATTCTCAAGGCGGCCGCAATATCTTTCCTGAAATAGACACCCTTTCTATCTATGTCTTTCTTTCTCCACTTGGAAGGGCCTGCGCTAAAAGTTACAATCACACACGGTATCAAGGTTAAAGTGCGAGCATCAACCGATTGAGTGTAACTGTGCCTTCGGAGGGCGTTTTCGGAGCGGTAGGGGCGAGACTGCTCGAAAGCATCGGTTCATCTGCCCGTTTCTCGCCCGCGAGCTTACTCAGAATCTGTGGAACACCAGTGAATTCACGAACGCACGTCTCCACAGATTGTATCCACGTCTGCAACTCCGTCTATCACCACGGTTACTGCGAACGGAAGCAACACTGTTGTGCCGCCTGTGGCTCGGCGTGGCATTCACGAACTCCTATTCATTCCGCATTGGAATGGCCGACAGCCCTACTTCAACACCCTCTCGAGAACACCCTCTAGGAGGTGTTGCTTACTTGCGACACCTGCGGCTGCGAGGAGACGATTGCACGCCTCCTTTGTGACTGTCCCCGTTACAAAGTGCCAAGAAAAGTGCTCGTTACCACGCTCGAAAAACTGGACAATCGCCCCTTTACAGAGGAAAATGTTCTAGGACACTGGTCCAGATGGGCTTCGGCACTCAAGGCCTTAAGGGCTTTGCTGAAGTTTTTAAGGACATGCGAATTGTGCGACCGTCTTTGAGTCTTGTAGCGTGTAGTATCGCGTTACTGTGTGAATTTTCCGGTTTCCTTCATTTTTTCCTCTTCTTCTTTCTCCTTCTATTCCCTTCACCCCTTTCCCCAGCACAGGGCAGCCAGCCGGTTTCTTACTCTGGCTAACCTCCCTGTCTTTCCTCCCCTTTGTCTCTCCCCTCTCTCTCATCTACCCTTGTTTTGCGTTTCCTTGCAGGAGCCATCACTCCAGTTATGATACGCTTGCCCCTTTTCGCCATGTGCCTTTTTTTTCGCCAGTACCTTTATTTAACTATTTCCACGAAGTTCGATTCTTTTTCTCTTTCAATCGCTAAGTGGTTGCTACTCGATTATTCACGCATGCTCAAACTTTGAAATCGTAACGGCCTCTCTCTACAAGCCAGCCAACAGACTGCTCGGCAAGATATCTTAAATGAACATATTCGACCTTCCCTTATCATCTGGATACAAGCCCTACATTGCAATAACGTCAAAATATTACGTCAGTCGAGAGGTAGGAAAAAAAAATAAAACCAAGGTTGATGAAAATGCAAGCAAAAAAAGAAAGAAAGAAACAGGAGAGAGGGAGAAATTTATTTACAGAAAGGCAGAGAGGTTGACCTGAGCTATAACTTGCTCTGGCCTGCTTCTACACTGGGGAAAAGGGACGGGGAGCGAAAGGGCTGATGAATGATGATGGCATAAGGAAGAGATGCGCATATACAAATTCACAGAGTTGTGGCATCTCTAAAGCCATGCGTCCAGCCAAGTGGCTTGGAGAAAAGCTATAGCGGCACTTGTTACCAGGGCTGCGCTGTTTGCATTAGGCGAAGGACCTAAAAGAAACTCGTCTGATAGCGGTCTCTTATGGATCGTTGCAATGGAAGAGACAAGTTTCTGTCGTTCTTGCGCGTACGCGCGACACACTTGCGATCACTCGTCGCTCCAAGATGAACAGAGAAAAACATAGTCACGAAGTGTGTCAGAAATACAAAGAGGAACCCTGCAACTTCTATACCAACCACACGTAAGGCAGTGATGAAATTGTGGTCGGAGAAAATTGGAAAGAAAGAGGGAAAAACGAGGGTCGACAAAACAAGAAAATAACCTACTCTGAAAATATCTCGAAACGAAATCCTAATAATAAAATAATAAATTATGGGGTTTTACGTGCCAAAACCACATTCTGTAGTGGAGGACTCCTGAAATCTCGACCACCTGCGGTTCTTTAACGTGCACCTAAATCTAAGCACACGGGTGTTTTCGCATTTCGCCCCCATCGAAATGCGGCCGCCGCGGCCGGGATTCGATCCCGCGGCCTCGTGCTCAGTAGACCAACACCGTAGGCACTGAGGAAGTGAAATCCTACAAAGCAGCTTGGCAACTCCGTGCGGCGGTGGACTGACGAGTCATTCGCACGCGTCATGACAGGCAACTGAAAGACGTACTTACCACTCAATATTTTCTTTTCGTGAGCCGGTAAAGATGGGAGGGGGGAGGGAGGAAGGCCAGTATGAAAAGGACAAGCTCACACACTGCTATGGAAACGTGACGCAGAATTCATGAGAGAAAAAAAAAACTATTTCGTTACATGCATTAACATGGGTGGTCACACTGCCTATTGATATTAGATTTAATAGTACGTTCACACCACGATTGTCCGGAACCTCTTTTGCTCACCACTCGAGTGTACAAGTTGCGCAAGGTTGAGCATCTGAGCCCGGATTCATAGAGCAGTTTCGAAGAATTCGCGTTGAAGCTCTTGGTAAAAAAAGGTGACGGCCAATCCTCATGGCAAACATATTTTTACGGAAGGGGGCCAGCCAGTGGAAAATGGTTAAGGCACGCGAGCTTTGTGCAATTCCAAAACAGCTCTTACGCAAATGCAGCCCGTAATCAGTACAGTGATGCCCGTATACTTATCACAGCGACAGCTATCATGAGGGGAGTTAAGGCGGTCAAGAAGGAAATGTTTTACGCAGTGTGCAGAAATGAAACGGAAACAGAAACGAAAAAATAAACGACATTTTTGACCGCAACGAAAGTGTAACCGAAACATTATTTATTATATTGTTCCGGAGCGAAACCTAAATATTTATATCGGTTTTCGGTTCAAGAAGAAAGTCGGCAATCCTAAACAACCGACGTCGGGCAACGTGAGCATTAGAGCGAATCTGACGGGTCCGCATAAACGCGTATATCAGGCAGGAATTGTGAGAGCGACAGCTGGTCGAGCGCTCCACTAATCTAAGCTTGCCGTTCGGTGCACTGGCAGATCGCCATCGTAGCAAAAGCCAGAGCTTGCGCGCTGAAGAGCGTATAGGTTCGTTTTCTACGGGTACGTCGCGTTGTTTGCCAAGTTTTACTATTCGTTTATGTTAGTTTAGGTTCATTTTATTGGAACAGCGGCTTTGCATTTCGGCGAGTACATTCGATGATGTGCTGCGTACGAGATTATGCTCAGTGCCTTGACTCAAGGCACTGCGCATATTCTCACAATTCATAATTCACTTATCGAGAAAAACAAATAGTATATTTTTATCGCTACTTTGCTTCAAAAATCCTTGCAATGGGAACCAAAACTGTTATGAACCGCTGCGCATCATCTTTTAGAGCCAACGCTCGACTCCTCGAGATACAACTTCCAAGGTCAATCTCGCGTGCGTTTCACTTTCAGCCGATGACACGCAAGTGTGGAATAGATATGCAACGTCTGGCTAATATCTGGAGGCAGGAAGGAAATAAGTTAAGTCTGAAACTTAGCGTTAGAAAATCAGGTGTTATGGCATTCAAAGAAAATAGCGAACAGACAGTGAAAATACAGGCCAGGAAATACCTCGCGTAAAAGAATATAAATACCTTGGTTAATGAATAAATTAACGTAATAGATATGGAAACACAGGAAAAAATAATAACAGTAAAGGGGAAGAGAAATGCGGCAATAATGAAACACAGAGCGCTGTGGAGATACAAAAGGTTCGAGGTGCTCCGGGGTATGTGGAAAGGTGTAATGGTTCCACGACTTACTTTTGTAAATGTGGTTGTTTGCTTGAAATCAGGGATACAATCAGGACTCGATGGCATCCAAAGGCCAGTGGGACGCCTCACATTGGGTGCTCACGTGAAGACTACAAATGAAGCTGTGCAGGGGGATATGGGCTGGACAAGGTTTGAAGTGAGGGAAGCTCACAGTAAAATTAATTATGAAGAAAGACTGGGGAATATGGAAGAAAGTAAATGAGCTGGGGGAGTTATCAGGTAGTTGTAGAGGAATAGCATTGATTCACAGTGGAGGCAAAGAACTAGGAAGCTGCGGCCAAGTATGCGGCCTGTATGATGAGTAAAACAAGCAAGAAAGAACGTCGAGTGGAATGTCAGAGAGACAAGATAATCTCATGGTCGGCGGCAATGGAAAGAAACCTGCCATGAGTAACTACTCAAGAGGACAAAACGAAATCAGGAAAGAAACAATTTATGATAACTCAAAGGGAAGCTCATTTCTTTCCGAAGAGGGACCAGCTTCCCTAAGAACACGCACTTATAACGCGAGATACATGAAGGAAGAAGCATGTGCTTGCTGCGGGAAAGCTAGGGAAACGATGGAGCATGTTTTATTAGAATGTGAAAATATCTGTCCAGCGGTCAATTTAGGAATCACTGGCCTCCTTGAAGCCCTTGGGTTCAGCGAGAGCAAAGAGAAAGTAAACATGTCCGCAATAGAGATTAGTAAGAGGCGATTGGCAGATTGGTTGAAGAAAAGTGGGGAAACGAGAAACAACAGAGGCGTGCAAAAACAAAGTTCACAATAGGGGTTCAGGAATTCATCGTGTTTTTTTCCTTTCTTTTTCTTTTTTAACATAGGTAGGACATTAGGCAGAAGAATAGCAAGAGCTTGGTGGCGCAGCCCACCGACCCGCTCAAGAGGGGACGCTCATAACATCCATCCATCCATCCATCCATCGTTCCATCCGTGACGTCAAATCAAGTGATTCGCTGCGGAGAGGCGTCGCAGCTGCGCTCGCTTGAGGCTCGCCCCTGTGTACCACGTGACTAGGCGAGGGTTTAAGAGCTGGTTCGCCGGCGCTTGGTCGCTTATGGTGTTTTTCACTGGTCGATCTGGAGTGTCCGCCGAAATCCTCGAGCGAGCGCTCGGGTTTCACAAGTCCGAATCGACCAGCGGAGCGCAAAAACGCTCCGCGGGGGATCACACAGGAAGTCGGCGTAAACGTCACACAAACCGGTTCCGGAAATCATGTACAACTTCCGCTCTGTACGTTTTTTCCACGGCAACCAAAATCGCCGTCCCCCGTGCGTAATTAGACTGCGGCAGTCGCAGAGTTCGTCATTTCCGCGTCGCGCCCGCAAGGATTGTTGCTGGACAACATGCATAGAAGGCTTCGTACAGCACCTGCGTCACCTCGTAATCGCTGTCGTCGAGCTCTCAGCGCTAAACGCGAATTCTACAGCAGCACCGAACGCAGCCATTTTGCGAAGCAACCGAATGTTGTGCGTACCGAGCGGGTACCGATTTCGCTTGAAGGCGGAAGTGACGCGAGGTATTTCCGCCCGAACCCACGCCTCGGTGGCAGAGCAAGTGAGAGCGATCCGGCGTGGAGCGTGTTGATCCGAAAGGATCAGCGGAAAGCGCGCTCCAGATCGATCAGTGGGCCTCTTCAATTTTCGGAGTTCTGGCAGCCGGCTGGCAGCCAGATGGCAGCCAGCTAGTTCCGGTCCTGATAGGAAGTCACGTGGGCTGGGATCCCAAGACAACCCGAAGCTGCCCGAAGTTTGCAAAATCGAACGCAGGAACACCTGGCCGAACGTAAACATGTTGCCAGCATGGCAGCGCCCGGCGAGGCCGGCGCTTGCTTGCGTAGTCGGCCAATTTATGCGTTGCCAGCTTGAAAATATACGGTTGCTTTCAGGGTTGCGATCACTTTCGCACGATTTCGCGCGACTAGGCACATGACGCGCACTGGGCAAACCTCAACTTGTGCAGCGCAGCAGATGGCCTCCGACGCGTCCGGCGACAAGTCGCGAAATCGTGCGTAAGTGAGTGTATCCTCGGAAGCGATAGCTCGAGCATTTCTGCTAGCAGCGATCACGTCGCACACCGGCGACATTGATGAGTTGGCGTTGTGTCATCACTTCACAATACATGAAAAAGCAGGATATCGGGTATTTCGTGCCCACCTGCTTGGGCTTCGATTTCAGAAAGTTTGTCGTGGCTGATTTTAACCCTAATTTTAACGCCCCAGCCGCGTCCCTAGGACGCGGCTGGCGCGTGAAAATGCACGCCGCCTGAGAACAGCGAAACGACTCACACGAAAAACAACGTTGGTCGCGATCATGAGAGCAATAAGCCAATGTACGTGTGTCTAATGTGCGTGTGCCTATTACTCAACCAGTGCATTCTTACATCAACGGCCTGCAGTTCGGACACATATCGGTTTCGAGCTGCCACCCAAGCATACGACTGAGAGATGAACGCGAACACAGGCTAGCTGCAACGCCTTCGCTAACTGCAGAAAAAGGAGATATCTGCGCATATATACGCGAGATATGTGAAAAGGAGCACCACCAGAGAATGACAAACCGAAAATGTACCGCAATATGTGTGAATGAGCGTCTACAACTTGCGTGGAACACGATGCAGATGACATCCACGCACGAGAGCGCGGCGCGCTGACCACCGCCTAGATGATGATTTCAGGGGATACACACACATACACACACAAAAGCTTCAAACCGTTCACCAATGCTCGTATCACACCGCTTCGAAAGGCGGAACGGTGCGTTAGCACCTCAAAAGATAACGCTAGAAGTAAGGGAATCCGAATATGAACGTAGACAGTTGGCTGAGCGAGGTAAATTTAAGTCCTCAAGCGCCCGCGCTGCAATCCGGGAAGTCCCCACAAAGATGGCGGCGAGCGCCCATCGCCTCTTTTAGTCGTCTGCTAGCCAGAGAACTTCCAGAGAGCAGCCAGACCAAAATCGTCCTGGCAGGTTCTGGCAGCCCGCGGGTAGCCAGGACCGTCCAGCCCGAGCAAAACGAAGGCCCGGCGGAAGTGCGTGGCGTGGTGGGCGGAGCAACCCGAGAAAAACGAAGACGCTCTGGCTGGCTCTGGCAGCCCGCGGATAGCCAGAAGTGGAAAATCGAAGAAGCCCAGTGAAATTCGGATTTGTTGCCACGGAGAAGAAAATACTGCTCCGAATCAACCAATGAAAAACGCCATTAGTCTCGCCATGGATGACGTCCGTGCCGGTGCGAGCGCGTCAACTCTTCACCGCAGGCGCTGGGTTGAGTCTGAACATTACAGTAACCCAAGTTCTAGCTGCAAGCAGCTCCTTTACAGACCATAAATCATTCTTTACCTTAGTCAAGTGGCAGCAAGACAGTGATGAAGCCTTTGATGCGCAGTAAAACATTCAAAGAAGCAATACCGTGTCTAACCAGGCTTAACAGAGCTTTTGCTCATATAACCAGGTTCAAGCCACGTTGAACCTCGGCCACTTTTCTTTTTTCGTTGCACAGCAGAACCGGAATGGAACTCTTTTCAGTGGAACGAAAGTAAAACCAGAACGAAATGCATTTCGTTCCGACACCCTGGTTATACGTAATGCGGGCCCGGGGATTGAGCTCCAAAGGTTTTTTTACTGCACGAACAGTGGTGCATCATTGGTCGACTGCCTAGGCTATACCGTCATCAAAGTGTTTGTTAGCCGAACTTTTGGTAATAAGGCAAGGAGCGCAAAAAGGGGAATAATAGAGAAACACACGACACGGGTTTCGCGTACACGCGCCGTGTCTCCGTTTCGTACAAGTCAGTGCAACGACGAATTTGACGTAAGAGGTCGCGGTGGTTGCTGGCGGTCCCCATCCCGAAAGCCTTTCTATAACCGTCCAACCATGGTCCATCAGCAATTCCCGATAATGGCTATACTTGCACGACATATTGACACCAAGCTTCTCGCTATAGCTTGCCGCCGGCTACAGAACGGCCGGGGGCAAATTTTCGTCACAGCAGCGCTGAATACTGGTCGGCAAGCCTATACCATGCTGAACCGCCGATCGTCGGCGACCGAAAGACGCGATCTGGTGCCGTGTCAAAGTATATCTCTTCCCATCGGCCGAGAAGCAGTGTACATACATACATATGTACATACATATGTACATACATATGTGTACATACATACATAGATACATGCATGCATGCATGCATACATACATACATACATACATACATACATACATACATACATACATACATACATACATACATACGTACGTACGTACGTACGTACGTACATACATACATACATACATACATACATACATACATACATACATACATACATACATACATACATACATACATACATACATACATACATACATACATACATACATACATACATACATACGTACATACGTACATACATACACAGACCATATCACGTTGTTGTAAATAGGCCTTATGAAGGCACACAAGTTAGATTACATGCGAGGTGAACTACATAGGAGGTACGCTATTGATTGCTACCTTCATTGTCACTCCTTCAAATGTTTTACAGGGAAAGTGCATGCTGACAGGATTAAAAGTTTTGTGGAGTTGGAGTGTTGTACCCTTGTCGCAATTTTTAAAGTGCATAAATAACTTTTTTGTCAATTTTGGCAAAAAACCCTCCGGGACTCGATGAAAAACAACTTGCAAGAAGTCAATAAAATTTCACTTTCTTTTACATGCAGCAAACCACAAAACCAAGTTGGTCCTACGGTTTCCCAATTAAACCATTTGCGTGTTTCACGTGCATCTGAATAGCGCCGGAGCCAGTGCTTCCCGCTTCAGCTTCGAAAACGAAAAGGGCTGTTGACATTTTCCAGAGTTTCTAGCAACATTTATTGGCCTTGTTGACAATCTGTTTAAATTGCCTTTCCGTAGGAAGAGTTGCTTCTAAAGCATGACCTCACTTTCGTCAACAAAGGAACAATAATTAGAATCAGAATCGAAATCAGTTTTTATTGAGATCATTAGAATGATTACAAGTTGTCAATATTCAGAAAGAGGTCTCGAAGTCAAAGACTGCAATGGGACCTCCTTTACAAAGTAAACGTAATAAAACAAAAGTACAGCAGTTTTGAACAAATTGTTAATATAGAAAAATTACAGGTTTTAGTATAAATAGCATGATTGAATTACATATGCATGAATGTCATGAAAAAAAGCACTGTAACGCAATATTGTTGACAACTGATAATGTAACTGCGTAGATGACGTGACGAACACAGTATAATTTCTTAACTCGAATGTATATGTGAGGCAGAAACAGAAACCTAGCGGTATGGCAATGAAAATGAAATGAAGGCACCCTGAAAGGATGGTTGTGAGTATGGACTAGGCATCAGTATTCGACAGAATGTAATCTTTTAGTTGTTTCTTGAATTCGTGAATTTTAAGTGTTTTTATGTATAATGGTAGTGTGTTCCAGAATGCGATAGATGATTAAGATGATGATAGATGATAAGCAATCTCTAATACAATGTAATTAAACTTTCGTTGCATTTTTCTTTTCGGGCGGAGGCTTTCGATGGAATGCAAGTATAGTCATCGATCGTTCCATTTTTTTTTCCAGAGCATGCTTGCATAACAGAGCGATTTCGTCCTCATGTATATTTCCTTTCTGAAACTGCGCCGGTATTATAAATTATTTCCTATGTGTCAATATCTTCTTCAATTTGCCGTCGCAGCCACGATCGTCTTGTTACTAAACATCCTGTTATGCTTCGACAATTTGCCGCAGATTGGCAAGCATTACACAGAAGATAGTAGGAAATAAGATACGTACGCTGATTACGTAATATGTGCCATTTCACGGGGAAAGACATTTCTGGTTCCCGTAAATGGGATAATTTTTTTCCAAACTATTAAAAACGCAATGTTCTACTAATAATTTGCGCGCTGCTGATGCCTGGTTACAATACTAGACTCGATTTAGGCGTTGTAAACTAACGCCAGTTGTCCGTCAGTGATACACCGATATAAAGGGCTGTCGGTTAACGTCGACCGCCCGTGTGCCACTGACGTGCACGGAAATATCAACGCGTTAGGCCATCTATGTCTTATCCATGGTGATTTCCGGCCGGTAGCCTCGTTCAGTTCGCGTGGCACTAACTCGCTGCCACAATTCTTGCCGACGTTCATTTTTTTTCCACGTATGTCATCATTCGTATTTGGAAAGCATTTCCCGCACCATTGTTCCTGTAGTCGTTAAAAGGGCGCGTGCGAAGCAATTTACTCGGCCCCCGAATCGCTTTTACTGATGTGCGACGCATTCAACTCCCAGCCGTCAGGCCACGCAGGCGCCTGTTAATGTCCCGAGCCCTATCGCTGACGGCGTCTGCGTGATGTGCGCGATAAATAAAATAAATGTCCAGATTAGGTGACAAATATCGTTAGGAAAGTTCTTGGTTCTGGGGACACTAGCAAAAAAAAAAAATCATGGGTATCCAACGCATATGTTCGAATCTAAATGTCGCGAAACTTGTTCGAACTAGCGAGGTATGAGCAGCAACGCTCGACACAAATACAGTCTCGTTACCTGAAGCTGTTAGCTGTGTGTGACATGAGATCAAAAGCAATTAAGTCAGAAAAAGATTGCATTCAAATGCACTGTATTCACCACAGAATGGCGCTGCTATAGGTTTATTCATTTTTCGTATTCATACGATACCTACATTTCGTAATTGAAAGCGGAATCTGGTTTACCAACGCCATCTTTTTTCGTCGACAGGTCCACCCTCCCTGTGTCTCCTTCGCACTTTTTTTGACACTTCTTTTAATCATCCACAGTGGCTCAGTCGCCCTTCACACATATATGCCCGGTCATCCTCTTGAAGTTGCACGCACGCGCGCACGCGGATCCCCACTTTGCAAGCGTCATTCTTTATCCTCGAAGCCAGAGACTGGAGGAGGAGGAAAAACTTTATTTGGTCTAATTGGTTAGAAATTAGCGGTGGCAGATGCGGTCGGCCGTCTTCACGGTCTTCTTCCCCATCTGCGCAGGGTCGACGCCCCTATTCCAGGGCACCACTGAGGGTGGCTACTCGGCGAGCGTGCCTTACTAGTCCATGCTGGACTTTCGGGTCGCTGCTGGAGAGCACCCTCTCCCACTGCTCCGCACTCGGGTCTTTTATTTGAAGGAATTGTTGATTCTGAACGCATTCCCATGTAATGTGATATAAGGTGGGCTTGGCGCCGCACCAGGGGCAAATGTCTCTATACTGGGTGGGAAACATCTTGCTTAGTGTGTTTAGGTTTGGATATGTTCCTGTCTGCAGCCTCCTCCAAGAGGTTGCTTCATGCTGATTTAGGCTGTTGTGGGGTGGAGGGTATTTGATTCGGACCCCCTTATAGTAATTCAAAATGCCTGAGTAGCTTGGGTTGACTGGTATGGGTTCCTCAGGGTCGGTGCTTGCGGCCGCTCGGTTTGTGTGCTCTCGAGCTGCCTTGTCCGCCCTTAGGTTCCCTTCTATTCCAGCGTGTCCCGGTACCCAGAAAATTGTATGCCTGACTTTGTTGTTAGCCCTGCAGGAGCGGAGGATGTGAAGCGCTCTGCGTCCTATTCTGCCGTTCATGTAATTCCGACACGTAGTTTGCGAGTCGGTGAGTATTGTTAAAGACCTTTCGGATCGGTAGCCCTCCACTGCCGCTAGAGCTACGGCTATTTCCTCAGCTTCCGTTACCGAGCAGTCCTTCATTGACGCGCTGCTGATCTCTTTGTAGTCCTGGCTTATTACTATCGCAGCTGTCTTTACTATGTTTGTGCCTCTTTGCTTGGCGTATACTGCAGCATCTGTGTATACTGTTGTGTTTTTTGTGGCCAGGTACTTTTCGACGTATTTCGCCCTTGCGTCCCTTCGCGCCGTGTGGAGGTTTGGGTCCGTGTTTTTGGGTAGGGGGCTAACAGTGTATGTTTTCCGATATTCATCAGGAATCCCCTCCGTTCTTTGGGTTTCTTTGATTGATTCCGCGAAGCCTAGCCTTATTAGCAGTTCCCTTCCCGTTTTGGTCTGCTGGAGTCTCATGAGCTGTGCGATAATTTGGGCTTCTTTTAATTCTTCGAAGGTGTTGCTTAAACCAAGTGCCATTAGTTTCTCTGTCGATGTATTGTTCGGCAGGTGAAGTGCTGTTTTGTACGCTTTGCGTAAAATTGTGTCCGCTTCTTGTATTTCCTGTTTGGTGCAGTTGAAGTACGGGAGTGAGTATGCGACCCTGCTGACCACCAGGTTGCCAACCAGCTTAAGTGTGTCTCCTTCTTTCATCCCATATCTCTTTTGTGACACCCGCGTGATCATGCGTGCTATTTGGGTTGTTGACTGCTTGAGTGTTTTCAGCGTGTGGGTGCAGCGCTGGTTGGATTGCACCCACATTCCAAGGATCCTGATTTGTTGGCTTTCGGGTATCGGCTGCCCCTTTAGCCATATGTTAAGGCTTTCTTTGCTTTTCTTGCCCCGTGTAATTCTCAGAAGCTCGGATTTCTCCGTGGAGCACTCAAGGCCTCTTTCCCCGACGTATTCTTCCACGCAAGTGGCTGCTTCTTGCAGATAGCTTTCTTTTTGGAACAGCGAGCCTTTAGTGGCCCAGATAGTGATGTCATCTGCATAAATGGCGTGTTTTATGCCTTCGATTTTGCTTAGTTTATAACTAACTAAGCAAAATCGAAGAGACTGGAACGGCCTTAATTCCACGCGCTGTTACAACCACAGCAAGCCCACGCGCTTTTGCCGAAGCTGTCATGACCCATATTTTTGGACGAACGCCTATTTCTAATATTGTATTTTTTATTATCCGCCGCTCATGAAATACCCCTCCAACGGAGTCTTTAAAGAAATAAAGTGCAGTAAAATGTAATAATCATCGACTATAAAATAAAAGCTGCATTGCGTATACCTCATTCGATAATAACTTATTTGCGCTGTTTCTTTTCTTTCTCTGGCATTAATCCTTAGTTCTACAGGCTCTGCGGTTGCGGCACCGCAGTGAGAGCTTACTGCGTAGCCATGCAACGCAGTGTACGTGGGCGCTATATAGCTGTCTACAGTATAGTGAAGAAAACGCGAGGGTAATTTGTGAAGGGCGCGCTATAAATGTCATACGACCGTGTAATGCCGTATATGAGTGGACGATGCTGTACTATATGACTGCATATAATTGTATTACGTTGGTAACAACGGTCGCAAAAGTTTAGGAGCACGTAATTGGTTACGGGATGCAATAAGCGTCCCCCTTGAACCGCCAGCAACATGTACCGACAACTTGTCCTTTCGCGGTAATAATTTGCACGTCAAGCGGCTGGCCGCTGAAAAATGCGCTGAAACGCCGTTTTTCGCAAATGCCCCAGAAAAGAGGCAACAAAATTAGTTGTAAAGTTAAGAAAAGTAATCCACTCGTCGAGTCGCACATCACACATGCTAACGATACTGTTTAATTACTATTTCTCTTCGTTTATTTTTTTTTTCAAGTTTTGCAAAACTTGACGCACAAGGAGTGCATTGAAATCTCGTAGTAGGATAAGCCAGGGAAGTATAGTAAGTGAAGGGGCTTTACACAATTTAAAAAAATTATAGCTTTCAATTACTTAAATCAGGGCGTCTCCAGAATGCTTAAAATCTTTCTGAAGTAGCATTTTAAGAAACATTATTACAACATCAACGCCAGCCTGTTCTTTATCTTTCTGTCTCAAACACACGCACACACACACACACACACACACAAAAGAAAAAAAAAAAAGAAAGGCGGCCACTCATGCGGTCGGCGACATGCTTAATCGCACTCACAAATCCAGTTTTTGCATAAGGCAAACGTGAATTCACTGGTCTAGGTACTTCATGGCGTGCTACTTTATCGAGACATTGCTGATCAAATTGCCGAAGGTTGCTTATCGATTGGCATAATAATGTGACTACATCAGTCGGTGCGTCATTACGGCGGAGCGGCTTAACACAAAGAAAAATTTCTCGCATTTCTACGTGCTCAGTTATGCTGCTAAGCGACCACCGGCCTTCCGATGCGCTTAGCAAAGTCATAAAATACAGTATCAGAAATTCCAATGTGCGGCACACATGGCGCAGGCCATAACAGATGCCAAGGGAGGCGTCGTGCATTGAATAGGATTTCTTACTTGAGCAAGAAGAGAAGGGGAGCAAAACTTGATTATAATGCTATCGTAAATGATCTTACTTTGATGACTGCGAAAGGAAGCATAGCAGGTTTCAACTTCCGATTATGTCAAAATATGGACGTGCGCTTGATAAGCGCGACTGCTCTATATACAGGGTGTTTCAGTGAACACTTTTAAAAATGTTTAAATGTTGACTGTGGTAGATACCACAATTCTAGTTCACGGGCTCCTCTACTCGAAGAGGCGGACATTACCTGCACAAAAATTTGAAATGCATAGTCGACTAATTAACGAAAATTCACGAATTAAATTTCTAGCTATTTACCGTATGGCCCATATTGCAATTTACAAATTCCAGCCGAGGAGTTCGCAAGGCGGATCCACTTGGAACGAATTCTCAGGATGACACCACTTTCGATATATTAGTTCCCGAACTTTGCGGAGAAATGCATTGGCGTTCCAGTTAATTTGTTAACAAAACGTCTTTTTTATGCATTGAAGCACACAATTGGAACATCAATGCATTTCTCCGCAAAGTTTGGAAATTAATATCTCGAAAGTGGTGTCGTCCCGAGAATTCGTTCCTAGTGGATCCGCCTTGCGAACTCCACGGCTGGAATTTCTAAATTGCAATATGGGCCATACGGTAAATAGCTAGAAATTTAATTAGTGAGTTTTTGTCAAATAATCGACTATGCATTTCAAATTTTTGTGCAGGTAATGTCCACCGCTTGACCACCTTATCAACTATAATTGTGATAGCTGCCACATGCAAGCTATAAAACATTTTGAAAGTGTTCACTGAAACACCCCGTATATACCTTTCAGGCTCCAGTGTATGGATGTCTGCTCTATCCATGGTGTTGTTGCTAAATTTAGCTGCTACATGAAAGGTTTTTTCCGAGCGTAAAACAAGCCCAAAAATGTACGCAAAATTGCCGCGCGACTGGCTGCTCGAGGCACTTTGCGTGCATTCGCGTCTTCTTTCACGCTCGGAAAAAGCACTTTTGTGTAGCACGTATTGAGCAACAGAAAGCTGTATCGGGAGTTTTTCATCTCGCTTTACAACTTTTTCATTTACACTTTTCATCCAATTATTATATTTGAGAAGTTTATTAATTAATTAAGGCTAATTATGCAATTAGGCGTCGTGCGAAAAATGATCTATCTCCAAGCGACGGCAAACATTACCTTGGTTCCCTCCACCTACATGGTATTCGCATATTTTTAAACTCTGGCTAAAGTTAGCAGGGACAACCTGTATAGAAAGCAAACAGGAAAATATATCTCCGTTGTTATATCGGCACCAAGTTAACATTGCTTTTCGCTGAAGCCCTAGAACAGATATCGTAACCAAACTGGCAAGTATATGAATATATTCACATTAATGTTGGTTCCGGCTTTCTTCATTTTAATGACAAATTCTTCGGGCAATTTTTCTCTCGTTTTCGTTTTTTCATGCACACAGAAGTTTGTAGGGAAGGTTGATCTATAGGAGCCATTTAGACCTGGAGTAGTTCGTATTAGAGACATGACTGCGTATCTTCCTTAGACAGCGACTTGAAAGACTCTGTTTGCCCAGGCGCCTTGCATCTCAACAGTGACGTCATTAAGTCGCTCTATTCAGTCTCTAGCCTTGAGTCACAAAGTCCTGCGCCTTTTCTCTATTACTGCAAAAGTATAATCGGAATTGATTGATTGATTGATTGATTGATTGATTGATTGATTGATTGATTGATTGACTGACTGACTGACTGACTGACTAACTGACTGACTGACTGACTGACTCATTCATTCATTCATTCATTCATTCATTCATTCATTCATTCATTCATTCATTCACTCACTCACTCACTCACTCACTCACTCATTGGGTTTAACCTGCCAAACTAACACTGGGGCTATATGAAGGACGTCGTAGCGAAGTTCTACGGAATATTATTGGCCACCTGGTGTCGTTTAACCCGCAGTTAAATCTAAGATATAATATACATATATAGAGGAGCGTATTGCATTTCACGCCCACCAAAATGTTGCCGCATTGGCGGGGAATAGGTACCGCGATATCGAGCTCCGCGCCATGGCCACTGCACTACCACGGCACGTGCTCAGCACTACTGACACACCGAATCTCGATAAACAAGTTTCATTATTACCTTATTCTCCCAGTTCCCAGAATGAAGCTAAAGGACCCTAAAGAGGACAAAAATTATTTGTACAGTATTAGTAAATTAGCCTTTCTACGATACCAAAAACAGTCACTAATACCGTGGGAAGAAGCTTAGCAAAAGAAGAAGTTCCTCCACTAGCTCGCCATGACATGATAACTTTTGACGGCCCCATCCGTTGAGGCCTAGTCATCTTTCTTTATAGCCAAAGACGAATTACATTGCAATCTCAGATACTCACAGACTAAACTTAGCAAATCTTGATAATTTCCGCTGAGTCACCGACAGCCAAAATACGAGAAAATGCTTTAAAGTAGGTCACGTTACACTGACGTGGCGGCGCTGGAATTTTGGCGCGAAACTCCAAAGATAGAACACTAACCTTCATTTTCTCTTGCTTTAATATACTCATTACCGTGAAATTTTCAAAATAAAATAGAATTTTAAAGAAAGTTTTATTATTCTAAGCTGATTTATTGTTTGCATTTGGAGTTACCTTAAAGGCAACATTAAAGGTGGCATCCAAAAATATGAAATTCCTTCTTTCGTGACTGAGATTAAACGTGAAAAATACCGTTAAATGAAAGAGCGTGCTTCCCGAAGAGTATTAGTGGATTCTGCGCCCTCCGAAATTTACGACGCTGTGCTCTTGAGAGACTTCCTGGGCGTGTTTGGAAGGCTCCAAAACTCGATGCACCCGTCACCGACCCCACGCGTACCAGCAGCCTATGCAAACAGTACGCCTCCGTTCAAGCAGAAGTGCCCGAGCGAACAGCTGGGACCGTCCCAATACCCGGTGTACATCGCGTTGTCGATGTGTACGTCTTTGGAGGGATCTTTCGTGAGACCCGCCTCTGGGTATACGCCGGAGTGCATCAGATTTCGCTGTGTACACGGTGACCTTGTGTACAAATGCATACCAACTTGGAGTCCTCGCTTGCGGGGACTGCAAGTTTGTGTACTTGTAATTAGCCGCGCACAGCGGCGTTCAAGCGATAACTGATATTTCGAGCACCGCTTTTGCGAACATTTATTCGGTCGTATGACTGGGGACCCGCCGCGGTAGCTTAGGGACTATTGTGTTCTGGTGACGAGCACGAGGCCATGACTTCGATTCCCGGAATTTCGCCATAAGGTATAATGCGACAAAGTCATTCGTGTGCCGCGCTTCAGGTTCACGTTAAGGAACCCCTAACGGCCGAATAATTCCGCAACCCTCAACTACGGCGTCCCTCATAGCTCGATGGGCAGCTTCTGAACGTCAACCTCCCCCCCCCCCCCCCCACAAACCTTCCTTTTACCTCTCCCGATGTTCCTTTGTCAAATATAATCAAATACACTTTCTTCCATCCACAAACATTTCGAGAAGGGGAGGACTCAACATAAAGTGGATTTATGCACTTCAAAAGCTTCTAGGCCCCGTTTACACAAGAGAGAGTGAGTATGTGGAATAATAAAACAAATCGTACAGAACGTTCACGATAACAAAACATACACCCGTGAATAACAACAACTAAGCAGTACATATGTATACAGTTCCAATGACATACTCAAAATCTATGCTACAATATCATGTCATGAGTGCAGTTTTCGCGCGCATGAAAAACATCATGATTTCACGGACAAAAAGAAACAAAAATTCAGAGCCACTACACTCTGTGAAGGTAGATGACCAGCGGAGCCGTATGGAACTATAAAGAAAGTAACATAAAACAACTAAACACTATAACATAAATATGCACGTTGTTATGTTTATTCGTATTTACGTTTATCTCGTGACCACAGTAACTATGGCCTTATTATCGCTACGATAGACGGCTAAGGGTTCTGTGACGACACTAGAGATGTGCTTAGCGAAAGTTAGGTCTATGCACGACCGATGGCGCATCGTGGAGACATTGGCCTTGGTGTAACATTGAAGGCCGAACCTTTCCAAGAGAAACGCAAATAACCACTTCTCGTCGTGACGGGACACATCGACGTTAAAGCCACCCACAATGACGATGTGATTTTAGTCCACCTGGAGCATCCGCCCAAGTGTGTCGATCATAAAGTCTTCAAGTTCCCTATTTGGCTTTCCAGGAGGAACGTCTATAAACGGTGGCGATGACGATTCCGTCCCCAAGTCTGTACGGCGCACGCGTCAGCACATTCTACGGCAAGTCTCTCGCCTGTCGTCGGTAAGGCATACGGCGCAACGGCCGCGCTGTCGTTGTTGCTTAGATCTCAACACATCAAACCATCATCCATCATTCGGCACCGGTTTTGATACATCTGGTCTCTAACGCAGCTAGGACACATACGCTGATACGATGTTCCCTCATGATTAAGCTATCTTCGTTCTATAGACGTCGCCATCGTTCTTGCCTACGTACATCACCAAACGCTGGAAACTACCCTAAGACAGCTCCGTGGTAAAAACTGTAATTTTATAGTTCTCGGTTGTTTCTAGATTGATTCCATAAGCAGCAAGTTCGTTTAACAGTTTTGCAAGTCCGTGACGTTGCGTTTGTTCTGCAAACGTAAGGCGTGTGATGGGTACTTCACTCGCCTTTCATTTGGCCGAAAGTTTCTCGAAGCTGACTCGGGCTAGAGTTGTCGCTGAATAAATCTTTTATTCTTCTCGAAAGGATATTTCTCATGGGCAGCTGCAAATGTGTACTCCCAACTTATACCTTACGAAAAAGTGGAACAATTACTATAGCATAATATTGGTCCACTTATCATGCCGCTGCTTTGCAACGTGAGTGCAAACAATTTTCCTTATATAAATATATATATATATATATATATATATATATATATATTGGCTCTGTGGTTAGATTAGATACAAACCGTCATTTTTCGGATCAGTCTGAAGCAGTACAAATTTTACCGGCGGACATTTTCTGGCTTTCCTTTCTATTTTTTTTTTCGGCTTTGACCGGGGATCAGGTAAGCTTAAAACTAATCGATCTGCGTGACCAGGCTTTTGCCCGTTCTTACACGCATGCGTCCCCGAAATTAACCCCTGTGCCATGACGCTGAGAACGCCTCAACGAAGTGTGACGCCTTGCGCCACCTCCTGCTTGCTTGGACGCGCGAATGTTTGCCGCAGCGTGTGCACGTCGCGGGTGCTTCAGAGGAAACCGCCCGCCCAGCTGTCTCGTGCAGCCGTCTCGTGCAGCCGTCTCGTGCAGCCGCAGCGAGAGAATGTGGGCAGCGGGAGTGACGGTTCCTCACGGCTTTGCGACTCCATCAATCCTATCTATTGCGCACCATGCAATGTGAATCATGGTTACCGGAGTACCACTGCTCCACTTCAGCATGCAGACGGCGCGACGAGCTACGCACCAATATAGCGTACTTTCGCATCACCCACCCGTTTGAGCTGCAATAAGGAAAAGCAAGCGCTGAGGGCATGCAACTCTGAGATCCCTGGATTAAACATTACCGCTCTTCACTCTTGCTTAGAAAAAAAGGGCTGAGAATGGTGTCTGAGGGCGAGGTACACGATTGCCTATATACAACCCGAAAGACCATGGAATGAGTAGAACCACTTCTTGGACGGCCGCATCATGCATTTTCAATAAAGGAGCGAAGAAAATTAAGGGGCATGCTGAAAGACCTTGATACCCGTTTCCTTTTGTGATCTTGCGGTCGCATCTAAAAACTGCAATTAGCCGCGATTGCAGTGACGAGTAACAACATCGTCTAGGCGCGGCGCACTGCATAAGGCCGCTGACTTTACCGCTTGCAAGGTATCGGCGCCCACGGTCATTTCGCCCCTTGCGTCTTCCTTATATCGAAAACATACGTGTCATGTAAAAATAACCTGTCCTTTATTCCAGTTCCATTAAAAACCAACTCTCTTTACTCTTAGTTCCGAGCTCCACCCTCCGTATACGCGTTTACTAGGTTTCGACATTGGGCGCGAGCTGCGCAACGAATGAAATTGAATGCTTTAAAAAGAATTGTTGCATTATAGAAGCCTCCATCTGCCCTCCCCACACCCCCCAACTTCTTTTTCTTTTTTCTTTCTTTACTTGAACAGCACTTCCCGATCGCTGCAATCTAGAGGCCTGTGAATTTTCAAAATTTCGGATAGAGAGAGAGAAAGGCAAGGCAGCGAGTTTAACTATGACTGAGCCAGATTGGCTAGAAGAAAAAGATAATGGGGCGGAAACAGAACACAGATCACGCGCCCCGGACACGCAGACGAACTGGAGTGCTCATCTCACCCTCACAGACAGTCACTCCGTCCCGCCAACTTGAGATACCGCAGCTTCACTGTGGAGGTTTTCTGCTGCTGCGACATGGGACTAAAAATCGTGCTTTGAGTGAAGGGTGTTCTGCCTAACTGGCTAATCGGTGGTGTCAAGGGCAAATTGTTGATCTTCGTAGGAAGGGAAGTCACGCGGTATAAATGTTTTGTTCTTCGTGACTGCAGCTGTTTCAGTCGGAACTGTTGGACATTGCAATCAAGGATGAGCAAAGATTTCACGAATGAAATGGCAAAACGCAAGTGACAGAGCAGAGTTGCGTCACATTTGGAGGACCAGGTAACAAATCTAGTTAAATTAAGGGGACGAGTTAGTACAAGCGACTATGGCTGATATCACGTGAGAACCACTGCTGAGGCAGACTCATACTCGTATACGGGTAAGCTTGTCCAGGTCTCACACTGCGTTTGTTCTGGACAAAGGAATTAAAACACAGTGGGCTGCTTCATGTGCTGTGCGAGCAGCATTATAACTACAGTCATTGCCGGAGATTCCTAAAATGGTCCGGTAGGCAATGAAATGCGATGTCGTGCACTTTACCGATAGCTTGGTGACGTGTTTCGCGTATACCCGCAGTCAACGTGAATGTTGCTGTATATACTAGTGAGCGGGAAAGCATTCCCTGCTACAGACTTCACCGCATCATACTCGACATGGCCTACACGACCTTTATTTTAAGTGCTAAATTCAGGTGGCAGGATAGACTCCGGTTCAACATTAAGCGTAAAAATAAGCAGGAGCGAAGCGGAGACCACACGACACGAGTTCTGACTAGCAACTGAACGTGTATTTGGAAGTGTGGATTAAAGAAAAACAGATAAAATAAAAGCACTGCATGCCTACTTGTATTTTGCACAAGTTTTTCAGTGGAAGGACACAAGTCCTAGAAATAAAAAAAACAGAAACGGATGGTGATCAGTTCCTTCTTTTTTTTTTATTAGCTTGCGCAGAAAGTGCTCATCATGTGCTTTTAAGGGAACATTATGTCCTTCCAATGAAAAACGTGTGCGCAATATAAGTACGGAACCTGTGTTTTCTGTTATTTCCTTTTTTTAGCTTCCTTTTTCCAAGTAGACCTTATAGTAAGGGAGGTGGAGGCGTATTAAAACAAGCAAGGAAAGGTAGGGACGTCAATCAGACGCACGTTTGGTTTGCTACCGTACACGGGGAAAGTGGTTTAAGGGACCAAAAGGAAGGAAGGACAGGAAGGGCAGAAGGTACTCTCAGTGTCAACATGCGCGGTTGCCCATTACTTCACGCTTATGATCAGTCACAGGGGCCAGTCGATTTCATTAATTGTAGCAGTGCCCGCGTCTCTTTGTAAGCCTGCGACGAGTGGGGCCATGGTCCGAGAATCTTAGTCTCTTAAAATGGTCTGCTGCCTAATCGGTTTAACGCACTCCGAAGAACGTAGTGTTCGACCTCATAGTGGTCACAAAAACACAGCAGATATTCCATTGTTTCTTCACAGTTGCATGAGTCACAGGTCGGTGTGTCGGACATTCTAATAAGGAATGAGTGGGCTTTCGTAAAAGCCGCCCCTAAGCAGAGGCGGCACAGTATAATGCTGATAGCCCGTGCTCGTGTCGCGTGGTCTCCTTTTATGTCGTTGTTTACGTTTCACCGTAATATTTTGGCAGAAATACACGCCTACTCACTCAGCATACCCTTCTTGGAGAGACTCGCGATTGTGTTCTGTGTAACGTTCGCAAGGACTTTCAATTTGTGCCCAGTCACTGCTGAGGTTGCTCGTCAGAGACAATCTGTAAAGACTGCGTTACACTTGTAGCTCAATCCGAGCTTCGAACTAAGGTTACATTCTCTCCTTGTGGGGCAGTTCCACCAACATGTTCATGCGACGAAAACACTTCTAGTTTCGTAAGGTCTACAGGTCTTAAGGAGACTTCGTAAGCAACTTTATTATGTATGTGCGCGTACGTGGGTGTATGTACAGCTGCATGTGATCGCTGCGTAGATCGTGTTTCTCCGCCAACCTTTCGAGTATACAGCCTGCCAGGCCATCAGCCAGGCTAACATTCCCAGCTTTCGTTAACGTCACCTTCCCTTTCTCTTTCGCGAACCTTCAGTCACAGAAGTTCTTCGTATAGGGCCCTCGACGAAGAGCTGACACTCGAAGGAAGCCCTGTAACGTGAATGTTGCTGGTTGTCTTTAATATTTTGATTATCTTTACAGATTCATGCACATACGTTATGAAAAAGGGTTCGTCACTAGATCTGGGAATGTAGATGACCTGTACTGAACTGTGAAAACGGGCAGCGATGTTATCCATATAGATTATCTTTACAAATTATCTTTTGCATTCCGCCTATTTACATAATTAGTTTCAATGAATTAATCAACTTCTCAAACATTACAATTAGATTAAAAGTGTCAATGACAAAACTGTAGAGCAACATGAAAAACTCTCAATACAGCTTTCTGTTGCTCAACACTCAATACGTACTACATAAAAGTGTTTTTTTCCGAGCGCGAAAGGAGCCCGCGAATACATGCAAAGTGCCTCGAGTGATCCGTCGCGCGGCAATTAGCTACGCGGATTTGCATATCTTTAAATCTTGGCGCATGATAGTTGGTGCATCCTCTATAATGTCGTTGGCTTCTAGAAGCAAATTATCACTTTGGTGGTCTTTCTCATACTAGAATTCTTAGGCCGAGGTCCCAGAACCTTCCGGCAATGTTTTGTCGTTTAAGCCTCTCACAGTAGTACCCAGTGCACATCCGTTGACCGTCGATTGACGAATACTGGAAAAGGTTGTATTATGTACTTTCGTCATACCCGCAATAATTGCGTGCGGCGCTGTTGGCCATGCCGGCGAGGAACTCATAAGCACTGACAGAATACTCGTTGCACCGGTGCAGCAGATCTCAATGCAGAGCCCGTCAGTTTACATGCGAATTTGGTCAACGTATAGAAAGCATACAAGGTGTAAAATTCTGCTTGTCTTAGTACGAAAGTGGGCGGCTCGGTTTTCTTTCTCACCTATAAAATTGAGCCTTAGGTGGAGACGCGACAAAGCCAACCCCGCCGGTCGCCGGCCTTTGCCGCACAAAAATGACAAAGAAGATCGATGCCCAGCCTCGCTGTGCCCCCCACCACCCTATTCAACTTGCCCTCTTTCCCACTACAACGGCGGCACGCGCACTGGTGCTGCGCAGTGACCGTTTTCTCCCTCCTTGCCTCGTGTCAACGGTGAAGCTAGTCTGCGGCCACTCTCCGCCCACTTCCACTCTCCGACTTATGTCTCCCTCCTCCTGTCATTTTTTTTTCTCACTGACCTCCTTGCGCTACATACATGCGACTCTGCCTTCCTCTTGCCCTGCATCGTTGCCAATAAGGCAGCTGTAAATCTGCCAAAGCACCGAGGGAAAGTCAATCACTGTCACAACTGTCCCTTTCGGCTTGATGTATCTGAGGACGACCGGGCACCCGGTCTGGTGTCTTCACTATCAGCGCCGAACTGCCATTTTCTTGTAAACCCTGATGAAGATCGGTCCACCGGTCGACACTGTTGAAATTAAATACTCGTTCTGTTTGCCTTGTAGCACCGCTTAAATTCTCTCTCTCTCTCTCTCTGTTATATATATATATATATATATATATATGCACATATGCGTATGTCGGCTTTTTGTATCGAGTTTGATGCGTGTGATGTATTAATTTTTGTCCTCATTTTCTTTTTAGCTGCATTGTCACAGCTTATTTTCTGAAATTATTTCGTATGTACCTCTCTGATACCGTTTCTTCATTTTTTTGTGCTACAGAAAAAACACAATTTACTGTCTGTAAATCCATGTTATCTCTTTTTTCCTCATTTTCTGTGAAGTGCCTAGACTTATGTTGTTCTGCACCTATATTACTGCTGCACACTGTCGAATTGTACCATAGGGGGCGGGGCTTAGTCAAGCTGCAGTAATGGAGCCTTTTCCCGGCACCCCTTTCTCTCTTTGTTGAAATGTCAAATAAAATTTTGATTTGATTTGATTTATTCAACCTGGCTTTGATTGGGCTGGTGGAATTCCTGCCACAGTAGGTCAGTCTGTCAATTTACGCAGATAACATCTTGGCGTCAGGAGCAACTCGGCCGCAGGTTAGCACAACGTTACAAAAGGTTGCGGCGATGGCGTCTACTCTCCTTGAGAGACAGAATTTCAAGAGAAAAGTGCGCATTAGTCGCTTTCACGCGAAAATCGATGACTGGGTACCCGATGTCTATTAATGGAAAGGTTATCTTGTACAGGCGAACCCATCGACTTTTAGGGATGATTGTCGACCGCGACCTCTCCTGGAGCTCCCATGTATCCTGCCTAAGCTCAATCAATAACCTTTTCAAAGCCATTGCTGGAAAAGCATGGGGACCATCGGTGCGTTCTAGGCTTCAACTGCAAAAAGCGTTCTTCATGGGTTTCTCGAGTTACAGCACTAAGGTGCTGTCAAGCACCCGGAGGACAAATCTCAGAGTGATTGAGAGCATGCAATCTCAAGCGCTTAGAACATGTCTGTTTCTACCGCGATGCGCTTCAACAGCCGCAACAATTTCCATCGCCAAGGAACATCCCATGAGTACATGTATCGTCACAAACACCCTTAGAGATCATCCTCGTCACCTTTCCCGACTCCAGTCTCAATGCCTTGCTTCTCTCCAGGAAAGTAGACCAGATGAAACTTTTTCGGGGATTGTATACTCGTACTGATCCTCTCTTCCATTCGATCTCACGCCTGCAGCAAGATCAACTTGTCCTTTGTGGGGCCTCCGGCAGCCACAAGTGCGGCTTTCCATTTCAAAAGTTGGAAAGAAGTCCGACTTGCCAACTAGTGCCCTGAATCAAGCCGCTTTACATCTACTGCATGATTCATACCCCAATCGAGTTCACGGCTCTTCGACTCTAACCAGCTCTACCGGTGTGGTAGTCGTTCCGTCGATTTCAGTCTGCAAGAAGTTGTGAGGAGAAGGGCCGGCGTTTCGGTGACCAGACAGCTGCAGGAGTTGGCCGCCCTCGAGCCGTCCTCGAGACGTACGGACGGCCTACGCCCTCCGAACTTCTCACTAAGATAAAGAAATAACCGCTGAACTTATTCTTTCCAAAATTTTGATGAGATCAACTCGTACTCTCTGGTTAACTCCGTAAGTTTGCCAGAACGGCGTTAACCCACAAGTTTGTGTTTAAGCTTGCATGCCCTCTATTTGCACTTGCGTGCTGTGACCCCTTCTTGTCAATCGACATTCAAGTTTTGTGAACTCAACGCAACTACGCTGCTTGCCGCTGCTTTGCCACTGCTTTATAAAGCATGTTTCTGTGTGTGTCTTCAGTGGCAGCTAGCTGTGGCAGCTAGCCTCGAGGCAACAACATGGCCTGTTAAAGAAGACAGAAGTAAAACGCTACAGACGCCAGCTTCGATAACTAGGTATGCGCCACTGGGAAGCTGTCACTCTAAAATTTATTTATTTATTTATTTATTTATTTATTTATTTATTTAATTATTTATTTAACAACACTGCTAACCTCACAGGAGATTATAGCATGGAGGACACATGTATGAGTGCAGTACAGAAAGGTGAAACACAATGCAATACAGTGTTACAATAATTATGCATCAAGTCAACGGTGACAAATATAAAGAACGTAAGTATATCGAGCACAGTAGCAAAACTTAAGCAAACCAAAACTAAGTCAACAAAAATAAAGGTAGCACAATTTTTGAGGCGCAAGCGAGAAATCAGAATACAGAGAACATAATACAGTTAAAGAAATATAGAAGATAACATGTAAAAATAGTCATGAACAGTTATGCATGTATTGTTTCCACGACCAACACTAGAAAATTTTCTAAGGTCGGAGTGCTCGTGACTGAATCGTCCAGTTAGTTCCACCCTCTGATCGCACGCTAAAAATAGAATTACTTAAAACTGTTTGAGTTGTGCCTGCGTTCAGCAAGAGTATGAGGATGTTTATGACGTGTAGGTCTCGTACGTGATAAAGAGATAACTTTATATGTGTCAATGTTTATATCGTCAAGGATTAATTTATGTAGAAACTTCAATCGGGCTAATTTAGCTTGATTTTGGAAGATTAGCAGACAAGCTTGCTTTAGTTGACTAGTTGGTGAGTAGTCACTTAGCCTGGGCTTACTAAAGATGAATCTTAAGGCGTTTCTCTGCACCCTTTCCAGTCTGTCAATGAGCTCTTTAGTGAAAGGAAACCAGACAACGTTAGCGTACTCAAGGATTGCTTGAACAAACATGCGATAAGCCAACAGCTTTGTGGCGAGTGGTGCCTAGCGAAGGCGTTTTCTGAGGAAGAAAAAGTCACTTTAATGCAGTCGATTTATTGTTTTCAACATGAACATTCCATTGGAGATCATGGGATAACGTCAAGCCCAAGTATTTATGCTGTAATACGTAGGTGAAGGTGTAGGTTTCTTTCTAGTTATTGTTAATGTTGCCGATTGCTGCGCAATTATAGTCACCTGCCACTCCTGACGCCAAGTTAAAACAGGCTCTAGAGCATTATTTAGGATTTCATTGTCATCATTAGAATAAATGTCACAATACAAGATGCAATCATCTGCAAAACAACGGATATTTACATTACACCTAGCAGGCGAGTCATTTATGTAAATGAGATATAAAACAGGTCCCAGGTCGCTACCTTGTGGCACACCGGAAGTTACAGGGGCTAAACTAGAAACTTCATTATTAATTTGAGCGAACTGGGATCTGTTAGCGAGGTTATTCTCAATCCATTCAACAGAAGCGTCACCTAATGGGGAATGAATTTTTTTTATTAGATTTTTGTGCGGTACGCGGCCGAAGGCCTTTGAAATGTCAAGTAAAATTAGGTCTATCTCTGGTCAATTGTCTATACATTGAGATATGTAATATGTTAGTTCTGTAAGTTGCGTGGCTGTCGAAAGTCCCCTGCGGAAACCATGCTGGCAGGGTGATAGTATAGATTCTTCGTCTAGGTGTGTGGTTAGGTGTTTTAGGGCTATATATGTTAAACAAGCTTGCATACAGCCGAACTTAGTGAAATAGGTCTGAAATTAGACACCGCAGACGCATTTCCTCAGTTATGAACTGGGACAACCTTGGCAATTTTCCAATCTGCAGGAAGGCTACTCGTTGTTAAAGATTTGTTAAACATTAGGCAGAGATATTTAGCGGTCCATTCGGCATATCTCCTAAGAAATATGTTGGGTATATTGTCTGGCCCAACAGCTTTCTCGTGTCAATGTTCAGCAGAAGGTTCAGTACTCCTGCTTCAGTGATCAGAAGAGGAGTGATATTCCTACGGGCGCAGGGATCGATGTGCGGAACACTCAGATCATCGATATAGATACTGATTGGAAATAAGTGTTAGAAGAAGTCGCGCTGTTTCGGTTGACGGCACTCGAAGTTGTAGTGACGTCATGCTTTTTACGGTTAAGGTAATTCCGAAATTTCTTCGGCGTGCTCTTCAAAAAATTACGAAGAATGTTGGCGAAGTAGTTAGCTTTAGGGTCCTTAATTTTAGACTTCACATTGAAAAATGGCTTAACTGAGGTTATGTCTACTTGTGTGCACGGGCTTTCCTTTTTAGCTTGTTTTGTAGCCTATTTACTTTTTGTTTTGCTTGGATAATTTCGCGTGTAATCAATGGATTAACTGGGTTTTACTTTTTCGTCTTATTTGGCACGTACTTCCGAGTGCAAAAAAGAAAAGATTTTTTAGCTTATTCCGGAGGGCGTCAAGCCCGTAGTGGTAAGGTTAGAAAATTCTTCAAACATAGCATATTCAAAACCTAAGTAGGCCATTATATTGACATCATCGTCATTGGAAAAATCAAAAATGGTCGCGCGTGTTTTCAGAGTATGTGTAGTATTTTCGTTGTGTATAGTTCAGTATGTTAGCATGCGGTCTGATATTCCATCCATTATTTATGCATCTATGTCTTAGTGCAAAAAGTGATTGCTCATGACAAGAATATGAGGTTAAGGATGCTTAGAACGACAGAAAGCTGAGCTATTGGTAAGGATTCATTATGCAAAAAAGAAGTGAGGCGTGCAGACAGGACACAAGAGTAGAGAAGTGGGCAACACGAAGCCCGGCGTTCGTGTTGTCCATTTCTTTACTCTTGTGTCTTGTCTGCACGCCTCACTTCTTTGCATAATGAATGCTTGATGCGGTACCCTTAATGCACGTTGGCTTTGTAACAACTTCACATAAGTTAAAGTCGAGCACAATGTCACAAATAAGTTCAGATGAAACAGATGGGAACTGCATGGATTGCCAGCCAATATCTGGCAAGGTGAAGTCTCGAAGTAAGATTAGTCGACCACATGATGCATGACGTTCTAAGTAGTTACATAATGATTGAATCACGCCATTTTCAGCCGTGGGACAGCGGTAAACGCAACCCACGGTTACAATGCGTTGGCCCATAGTTATCCTGCAAAGAATTGATTCGACGTTCTCAACATCAGGTAGTTCCACGAAGGGGATTTCTTTTTGCTATTAAGCCAACGCCTCTACCGTGTGTCGATATATCTTTCCGTATTGTTGAATAATTTGGCGTAGCTATGATTGGCCGTCTAGAATATCACCCGTTAGCCATGTTTCCATAACTTCAACAAAAACGGGTTCAGACTAATTAGTAGTTCCTCAGGGACAGCTACCAGACGCTTTAGCAGGCTGCGGCACAAATGCATGGGGCCGCTTTTCAATGAACGACTTTCACGGCAACGCTTTAGCGAGCTGCGCCACGAATGCACTGTGTATATGTGCCGCTCTTCAATGAACATCTTGCTAACTTGGGTCACTGAGCAAGTACCACTAGATTTGGGGCAAGCAAAGAAACAATTCTCAACCTTCCCAGTAACCGGCGCGTCCCGTTTCTCGTATCGGAGGCCACGCGGGGTCCTCTCGACAGCGCCACTGGATGGTGTAGCGTGTCCCGAAAGAAGCGCGGGACAGGAGCCTGGAGAGGAGCACGCGTTTCTAAACGTCCGCACGTACCGGCACGCCATGCATTTTGGAGGCCACGCGCAAGCTTCGAAGTTGCGGTGCTAGATGGCGGTAACTGTGCTGGAGGGCCGGATTCGATTCCCACTCAGACCGAGATTTACCGAATTTTTGTTTCAAAGCCATTCATTTAATTTGTTTATAGGAACATCCTTGAGAAATTTAAAGCCAACCCAAGCATTTCTTTACGTGTTGGCGCCGTCGGCCATTTTTGGTACGATATCTATCGGTCACGCTCACTACGATGGATTTTGGTTCAAAAGAGCATTGATACAGGATATGTCACGACCTTGGTCGATCACTGCACACAACGTAACTCTGGGAATCGATGAGAACAGGATCTTTCGGTTTAGAAATTTGGCTGCGAAGTGTTAAGTGTGGTTCGAAGATTGTACTGGTGTCTTAAGTAAGGATCGTTCACCGTAGATTCGCATAAGCCTTTGCTGTAAAACACCGTAACGATGCCTTCCTCATAGGCAAATTTTTTTTCGGGACGAGGAGGGGGGCGTAGCCTGACGAATTAGTTTGTACGTGCGGTAGAAAAACTGCCAGGGATACACTCTGCCTGTGAATGCCCACGTCGAAAGTTTGAGAAAGTTTCGAAAAAAAGCGTGGCTTGTTTCTAGGAGCTTTCTACGAAATGTGCCAGTTTCGGGTAATAATGTAAAGGATGTTGACAAACGGCATGGCGGCTGAGAAGTAATTTCGCCCCATAATTGTGGAAGATCGCCGCTTTCGGGCTTCGCCGAGAGCAAAACCAGCTGGGCGCTTGGGTAGCGAGTCAGGAGACGCTCTTTGGTGGCAGTGAGCCCGCGTCAGCACCTCGAGACATCGTAACCTGTCGCACGTGCGGTCTGGAAGTGTGGGAAAGGGTGTGACGCTGGGGGCTGTTTGTCCCGGAAGCGCGGACGGAGGCGTCCTGCCTGGGACGGACCACTATCAAAGCGTCATTAGGGTGTCAATGGGCACGCCTAGGGGACAAAGGGGCAACTTCAAAGTCAGAGGGATCGGTGACCCGATGCTTGGTGTCTTGAAAGACAGGCTGGCTCCAGAGACACAATCCACCTCTGCACTTACAGTTTTATGGGCCCGCCGGAGGAGACGAACCACGCACAAGACGGCATGGCGAATCGGTGGGTGCGCTTCGGCGGGGGTTCCCTTTGCGGCACTCAGTGCGCGATGGTTTTAATTAAGGCGCGAGGACGGGGCGACGCAGATGTTCGTTCCCCGTAAGTGTTACTCAAAATGTCGGGAGACTTTCCCATACATGTCGCAGAGCAGGACGTTTGGGATGTTCTTTGTTTATTTGTTGTTTGGCGGTTCCTTTCTCTCCCTCTATCTCTCTGAATGTTCCGATGAACGCAGAGAAAGGGTGAGAGAGAGAGCGACCAGTGAGTGACAGCCCAGTTGACCCAATCAGGTCACTGGGGTGTCATGATTTGCCGTGAGGGGATTCGGGAGGAGCAACTGAAGGGTTAAAACCTGGCTCCCGACCTCTCACGGAGATTGCGAGAGCAGGAAAGGTGCTCTGCTCTTTCGGCTCTGCCGAGTTAAGGCGCCGGTCCCAGTGTAACCGAAGGGTCTTGACGTACGAACGGTGTTATGCACTATCGGCTATGTCGAGTTAATAGGTCAGGCTTACTGTAAATAGCTCTCAATGTAAATATTGTGTGCATAAAGTTGTTTCTCTAAGTGCAAACGTCTATGGCGTCCCATCTCTGATGGAAGAGGTAAAACGATGACGGCAGCAGAAGAGAAGTTTCTCTACCAAGTAAGCTGGTTGCACCAGCTTGGAGCACTCTTTGCTACGTGTGTAGGAAGGTAGAAAATTTAGTAATGTATTTCAGATCTTCCACGATTTTCAACATCTCGTTTTATATACAAGTCATGAAATACATTCTTGATAACCACGTAAGAATATTACTTTTGGCTCACAAACCATTATGAGGTCTTGTAACGCCGGATTTTTGTTAGACAGTCATTTTTGCGAACAAACTTTTTCCCATTCGTGCTGCATCAGGGAAGAACTGCCGCTATGCGGGAGAATTTGAAATACGGGCTAAAATAAACACTTCTGCCGTCTTGTTACGTAAACGGGGGGAATCCCCGCTGTAGTGCCCGCGAGAAAACGGTAAAAAAATTATTTTTGTGCAAGAAGTGCAAATGCTAAATAAAAATCGTACTGAAACAGTGCACATCTGTACGCTATCAGTCTCTGACGGCTAAGAGCACAGTCACAAAAGGACAGAGTGCATCTGACATAAGAATAATTTGCCCGCAAGGATAATTTTTCTCTCTGCACTTTTCTTTATATGCTGCAATCGCCAACTTAGAAGGTTCCGGTGAGGCTGGGCTCTTTTTTTTTCTAAGACCTCTAATGAGCATGTGGCTTCACAGAACTACAGACAAACCTGCCACTAATTTGACCCTGCCACTAAAGCTACCCTTCAATGGCTGTATGCGGGCAGTTTGGGACAGTAGTTTTGTAATAAACAGAAGCTTCTGCTCGATACAGGATAAACGAGCTCTGGTATATTGACACGGTGAATACACATTTTAAATCATTTCTGACTTACAAGCTTATCCAGCTTGATCAACATCTGTTTTTCTTTTCTGAAGTGGAAGGCGACGTACCTACACACACCCAGACCGAAAGACTAGATGGTTGCAGCGCACGTAAGCTCATTCAGGCGCATTTCCTTGGAACCATCATTGATTCGCGATGGGGGTGATCATATCAGCGGGTGGCATTGCGCCGACCGCACTTGCCGTTAAACCCAGAGAAACTGTTTACCATCGTGCTGATTGGCTTCTGCTCATTGCATCCCCAAAAAGCGAAATATATAAATGCCAACTTATCTGTACGGATGTAGTCGATTCGAGCAGCCACTGGATTTCCTATCAGAACGAGTGTCTCTCGAGACAAGTATCGCGGAGGCGCGATCGTGATATTTACGCTGTTGGGCCGCCTACTATATATAGGTGCCGACCTACTGCGTTTTTATGACAAAGGCGGGATGAGCGGAGGAGCAGGAGGGGAGTGGAGGAACCAGGTGCATTCTTCACTTATACGGATGAAGCGCAAGCGATGCTTCATTGATTTTACTAAAACGCCCCGCCTTGTTCGAGCGCGTAGGCGCAGTTAGCCGATTCGGCTACCGTGTGCCACTCGCCCATTGCTATCGCCTTCCAATATTTCAATGTCTCCTGCTAGGAGACAGCATTGTTTTTTTGACACCATAGACACTGGTTCCCCTAGCAACTCATTTAACCTCGTTTGTTCGTGGCTCGTTCCTATTGTGCTCACCGCATTGGTCAAATGCTTTGAGCATTGGTGGCAAGCTTGCGTTTGGTAAGAGTGGCAGGCGGTGTTTCGCTATTACTTTCAATATTCAGCTGTACTGACCGCGTTTTCCTTTTACCTAAAGAGGATGAGGGTACTGTTACCAATGTAAAATATTTAAGGTTTTTCTGCCGACAGTGTCCGTTATTTGCTTATGCTGATCTTAGCGGTTAGCCCCCCCCCCCCCTTTTTTTTTCTTTCTTATTGACAAATAACCTTGAAAGCCGTAGTGGCATATTGTATAAGGGATGCAGCACAGTAAGTACATACATCAAAATCAAAACACATAAACATTTCTTCAGAAACATGCCGCCTATGGGCTATTTCTATATAGCACAGTACAACTAACTGGGAGAAAGAGGCAAAGAAAGGTTCTCTTGAAAAGTCAGCCGATCCCATGCGCTGTGCGAGTCAATTTAAGCGAAGCTTTCATTGGTGTGTGGAAAGAACGCTGCTCTTGTTTAGCGACCGTTTGTAAGCATAGAGCTGTCGACCAAGTTGTACATATTTTCACGGCGAGCCACCTCGTTCAAGATAAACTTAATTGTGACGCTCGATCATGCGCACCCATGCATGAAGACGAAAACAAAACCTTGACCAGGCAATCACGACCACGGCATGTGTACTCACATGTATCCTGACATTACTACGAGAAAGTTATGAATGCCCACGACGACAATGCGATGACGACAATACTGTGACCACGACGGCTTGACGACGATGGCATGACGACAACTGCATGACGACAACTGTATGACGACAACGACCTGACGACAATGGTATACTACGACGCAATGACGAAAATTATGTGACGGCGATGGCTGGAACATGGTGGCACGATGGCGACGATGTAACAACGCAGTGACGGCAAAAGAGGGAAGATTCTAGGAGGATGACAACGACATGACAATGAAGGAATAATGACAACGGCATGAAGGCGATTTAATGACAACGATGAAATGACAATCATGGTGTGTTCTTGGTGGAGCTCACGTTCGCGCTTACATGCATCTCCTGCCGCCACGGACCGCCTCTGCTTGCACTATATCCGGTGCCTCTTTGCAGTATCTCCGTTACCGAATCCTAAATGTAAAAAGCGAGAACGCGAAAAGACCGGACATAGAGACTGTCTCTGAGGTTGGGATCAGCACTCAAGTTCGTCTGTCTCTCCGGGTCACGTGATCTGCGTTTTTTTTCCGCCTCACTGTCTTTTTCTTGTAGCAAACTGGGCTCAGTCTTGGTTAACCTCACTGCCTTGCCTTTCTCTCTCTCCCTCTATCCGAAATTTTTAATATTCCCAGGCCTCTAGTTTTCTGTGATCTGGGAGTGCTGTTCAAGGAAAGAAAGAAAAATAGGGGGAGGGGAATTGGGAGAGGGTGTGAGAGGGTAGATCAAGACTGATGTAATGCAACAATGTAAAAGCATTCCATTTCATACTTGGCGCAGCTCGCGCCCAATGTATAAACCCAGTGATCGAAAGCGTACCCGAAGGGTGAAGGTCGTGACGAAGGACGAAGACGGTTGGTTCTTAATGGAACTGGTATAAAGGACGCATTATTTTTACACGCCACGTGGGTTTGCACGCAAGCAGTCAAATGACCATGGACGCAAATACTTTGCGAGCGATAAAGTCAGCGGCCTTATGCAGTGCGCCTCGTCTATACGGTGTCATCATTGTTCCCTGCAATGACGGCTAATTACAATCTTTCGAGGCGACCGCAAGAGCACAAAAGGGAACGGGTCTCATGGTCTTTCAGCATGCCCCTAATTTTCTTCGGTCCTTATTGAAAATCCGTCATGCGGCTGCCCCTGAAGTGGTTCTGCTCATTCCATGGTCTTTTGGGATGTATATAGCAGTCGTGCACCTCGCGCTCAGACACCATTCTCAGACGTTTCTTTGTAAGCAAGAGCGAATCGCGGTATTGTTTGATCCACTGATATCAGTGCTTCAGTGCTTGCTTTGGATATCGGAGCTCAAACGGGTGGATGATGCGAAAGCACGCTATATTAGTGTAGAGCTTGTCACGCTGCCTGCACGCGGAGGTCGAGCAATGCTACACCGGTAACCGTGATTCACATTGCATGGTGCGCAATATATAGGATTGATGGAGTCGCAATGCCATCACGGGAACCGCACATTGATTTTTTGTCCCTCCCACTGCCCACATTCTCTCGCTGCGGCTGCACGAGACGAGCATTCTCGACTAACAGGTGGGCGAGCGGTTTCCTCTGAAGCACCCGCGACGTGCACACGCTGCGGCAAACATTCGCGCGTCCAAGCAAGCAAGAGGTGGCGCAAGGCATCACACTTCGTTGAGGCGTTCTCAGCGTCATGACACAGGGGTTAATTTCGGGGACATATGCGTGTAAGAACGCGCAAAAGCCTGGTCGCGCAGATCGATTATTTTTAAGCTTACCTGATCCCCGGTCAAAGCACAAAAAAAAGAAAGAAAAGCCAGGAAATGTCTGCCGGTAAAATGTGTACTTCTTCAGACTGATCTGAAAAATGACGGTTTGTATCTAACCACCAGAGCGCCCCCTCCCCCGCCTAAAAAAAATGTAAGGAAAATTGTTTGGACTCACATTGAGAAGCAGCGGCGTGATAGGTGGACAGATATTATGCCACTATTTGTTGCGTTTTTCATGCGGTGTAAGTCGGAGTACACATTTACAGCTGCCCACGAGAAATATCCTTTCGAGAAGAATAAACCATTTATTCAGCGACAACTCTAGTCCGAGTCAACTTCGAATCACCTGCGGGCAAATGAAAGGCGAGTGAGGTACCCATCACACGCCTTATCTTTCCAGAAGAAACGCAATGTCCCGGCCTTCCAAACTGTTAAACGAACTGCAATCTACAGACAACCGAGAACTACCGACAACTAGAGACAACGGAGAACTATAAGACCACAGCTTTTAACACGGAACTCTCTTAGGGTACTTTCCAGCGTTTTGTGGTTTGTGTAGGAAAGAACGATGGCAGCGTCTATAGAGTTAAAATAGCTTAAGCATAAGGCAACATCGTCTCAGTGTATGTGTCCCAGCTGCGTTTGAGGCCGGACGTATCTAAACCGGTGCCGGATGATGGATGATAGTTTGATGTGTTGAGATCTACGCAACAACGACAGCGCGGCCATTGCGCCCTATGCCTCACCGACGACAGGCGAGAGACTTGTCGTAGAATGTGCTGACGCGTGCGCCGTACAGACTTGGGGACGGAATCGTCGCCGCCGCAGTATATAGACGTTCATCCTGGAACGCCAATTAGGGAGCTTGAAGACTTGATGATCGACACGTCAGGGTGTATCCTCCCGGTGGACCAAAATCACATCGTCATTGTTGACGATGAGCGAAACGTGAACAAGGTGAATGTAGGAGCCAACGTTTCGACAAATGGACTTGTCTTCTTCAAGGCGACGTACGCTTTCGTCGCCACAGTATATGTAGGTGGGGTTCTTCTGAAGGGGAGAGGGTGTGAGGAGGGAGGGTGCAGAAACGAGGAAAGGTGTGTTCGCGAGTTGAATTGACATGCTAATTCGACACGCTCAGACACCTTCCCTCGTCCCTCGCAGTACGATACGCTACCCTGGAGTACGCAACAAGCAGACTGGCAGCGATTGGGATACGGAACCCTGGAGACCCCAACTTGGACGACAACTACGAGATCGTAGGCTCTTCATCCTGGCGACAACATTCGGAAGGAAGGTGTCTGGATTCATGACTGCATATGGTGAGTGCACGGCTTTTCTTCACTGAGATATCACTTGGCTTTTACGTATTTTTTGGAAAGTACATTGCAGTACGTCAAGGTTGTATAGAGGGAAGGTTTAGCAGCACTAAGGGCAGCCATGAACTTGAAGGCACTAAAGAAGCCGGAATTGTTGAGCTTGGCCAAAGAGTTGGGCCTCCAAATTGCCGAATCAAAGAGAAAGCCGGAGATCATTGAAGCTATCGAAGCGATCGGGGCAGACGACGATGAACTGAAGGAATGCCTAGAGAGCATCGCAGAGGAAGATGAGGAGCGTAAGCGCCTAGAGGAAAAAGAAGAGCGCGAGCGGGCAGCACGTGACGCCAAAGAAGAGCGCGACCTCGAAATGAAGCGTCTAGAGATTGAGCTCTTGAAAGCTCAAAATTCTGAAAGACCTAGCACAGAGGTACGTGAAAGCGAGCGCAGAATGACAGACTCAAGTCACCCTACGCAGTAGGAGGGGACGTAGGTCTTTTTCTGGTACAGTTTGAGCGTACGTGTGAAAGGCAAAATTCGCAAGAAACACGTCGCCGCAACGCTTGCTTACGTTACTGCCACGTGAGGTAGCTGATATCATTGCTTAGAACGACAGAACGCTGAGCTAGTTGGTAAGGATTCATTATGCAAAATAGAAGTGAGGCGTGCAGACCGGACACAAGAGTAGAGAAGTGGACAACACGAAGGCTGGCGTTCGTGTTGTCCACTTCTCTACTCTTGTGTCCTGTCTGCACGCCTCACTTCTATTTTGCATACTGATATCATTGCCCGCATGGAGAAGGAAGAAGCAGAGGACTTCGATGAAGTCAAAGCGAACCTGCTTAAAAAGTATAGATTATCAGCGGAAGCATTCAGGAAAAAATTGAGGGAAGTCGAGAAGACCAAAAGCGAGTCATACTCAGATTTTGCATACACTTTAGAGGTAAACCTGAAGGAATGGCTCAGAGAAGAGGGTGCACTCGGCGACGCTGAAAATACAATGCAGTGCGTTGCTTTAGAACAGTTCTACAGTCGGTTGCCAGTAAACATCAAGTATTGGGTTCAGGATAGGCCAGGCGTAGACACTGTTACGAGAGCGGTCGATCTCGCTGAGGAGTACGTAACTCGCCGTGCGGACGAAGGCAACGAAGCTTCTAAGAAGGAGGTAACAAAATACAGACCCGACAAGCCAAAGCGATGGTCAAAGTCGAGTCGGTATAGAACAATGGAAAAGTCAGATTCGGTGAAAACTAGTGACGAGGAAAGCGAGGGAGAAAAGGAGTCACCCGAACCGAGGGCAGAAAGGCAAAAGAGAAAAGCTTTCGAGGCCAAGAAGCCAATAGTTTGCTACAACTGCCAGCAAACGGGGCATATCTCCGTGGGATGCAAAAATCCCAAACTAGTTTTGATGTCGCTAAGTAGTAATGCAGAAAATCTGAACTTGCTAGAACCATACATTCGAGACCTCGTGGTAAACGGCAAACCGTGTAGAGTGCTTCGCGACTCGGCAGCCACAATGGACGTGGTGCATCCGTCGTACGTAGAGGAAGGCCAATTCACAGGAGAATGTGCTTCGATAAGGCAAGCCGTAGAGGCCTCCAATGTTTATCTCCCTGTGGCCAAGATTCGTATCGAAGGACCTTTTGGAGTACTGGACACTGAAGCCGCCGTCTCGCCGCATCTACCGCCTCAGTATCCATATTTGTTTTCTAACAAATCTGAGGATTTGCTGCGACGCAGGGGAATCGGATTTAGTGAAGGGATAGTGCAAGCTCTAACTCGTTCCGAGGCAAGGGAGCTCGCGGCCAAGGCAGTGTACGAATCTCCAGTGGTGAAGGAAACAGGTTTAACTGAGGATTCGTCACCCTGCACCAAACAGGACAGCCCTATAGTGGATAATGCGGAAAGCGCACCAGCTAAGGAAAAGGTTAGGAAAGCAGCGGAGCCTGAAATGTCTCGCGAGGCAGAATGCAGGAGAGTAAGTTGTTGACGTAAGCCCTGCCACAATGTTTGCTGAGCAGGAAATGCGTAAGGCACAAAACAATGCTAAGCATTACTATGACAGGACGGCTCGCACGCGACGCTTTGAAGTTGGGGAAAAGGTAATGATCCTGAAACCCTCGTTGAATAACCAACCTGAGGAGATGCCTGTCGACTTTCCAGAGTTAACAGCAGTAACGGAGATAAGACATTCACGAGACCATTGATAAGTTAGTAGAACAGGCGGAGTTGAATCCCAATCAAAGGGCCGAACTGAGGGAACTCGTGTTTGAATTTAAAGACGTATCTTCAGACACACCGGGCAGGACCACTGCGATCGTTCACGATATCGAGTTAACCTCGCCGGACCCAGTTCGTTCGAAAGCTTATCGCGTTTCGCCTCGTCAACGTGAAGTCATGACCGCTGAAATAAACAAGATGTTAGAGCTAGGTTTAATTGAGCCAGGAGAGAGTGATTATACCTCGCCTCTTATCTTGGTTGAGGCCCCAGGAAAAGATCGACGACCATGTATCGACTACCGGAGGCTCAATTTAATCACGAAGGACCAGACTTATCCGATACCGCATATGGAGGAAAGACTTGAGAAGGTGAGCACTGCTAATTTCATCTCTACGCTCGATTTAGTCAGAGGATATTGGCAGGTTCCGTTGACCGAGAGGGCAAGCAGGCTTGCGGCGTTTATTTCCCCGATGGGAACCTTTCGTCCGAAAGTACTGAGCTTTGGATTAAAGAATGCGCCATATTGCTTCTCTAGCCTTATGGACAAGGTGCTACGAGGAATGGAGGACTTTGCACTTCCCTATCTCCATGACATAGCAATCTTTTCTTCATCATGGGCGGACCATAAGCAACACCTGCGAACCGTGCTGTGTCGTCTACGAGAGGCCAACTTAATTGTTAAGGCTCCCAAATGCCAATTAGGGCGCGTGGAGGTAGCTTATCTAGGTCATGTAATAGGGCACGGTCACCGCCATTGACAACTTCCCGCAACCACGCACCAAGCGGGACATCAGATCATTCCTTGGCTTGGCGGGTTATTACCAAAGATATATCCCGCGGTATTCCGAGATTGCGAGTCCTTTAACGGATGCTCTCAGAAAAACAGAACCACAAACGGTAAAATGGGATGACGCAAAAGAAAAGGCTTTTAGTAAGCTGAAGAAAGCACTAACGAGTCAGCCAGTGTTGAACGCGCCCGAATACTCAAGCCATTCATTCTTCAGTGTGATGACAGGGGTATGGGGGTGGTGCTCTGTCAAAAGAGAGATGACGAGAATGAACACCCTGTACTGTACGCCAGCAGAAAGCTTTCAGTTCGTGAGGAAGCATACAGTGCATCAGAAAAAGAATGCGCCTGCGTAGTTTGGGCGGTGCAGAAGCTAGCTTGCTATATCGCTGGTTCAAGATTCACCATAGAGACTGACCACTGTCCCCTCACATGGATGCAGTCCATGTCCACGAAAAGCGGTCGTCTTTTGCACTGGATCTTGGCTCTTCAACAGTACACCTTCGATATTCGCTACAAGAAGGGTAAGCTTAACGGCAATGCCGACTGTTTGAGTCGTTGGCCCTAGAGTAACGAAAGCCTCATGCTCATCCGGGTTTCCGTGGCATCTTTTCGTTCGTTCATACGTTTTCCGAAATCATATGTTTTTCCGAAGTGAAGCCGATTGTTAGCTGAGTTTAATAACCATGTTTTAACGCCTTTAAGGGTGGCCTTGTGTTGGCTGCTTTGTGGTTGTGGGTCCGGCACTGTTTTGGGGTGATTGCTTACCCACGCAGCAGACGAAAAGTTGCGAGACCTGCTTGCAAGACCAATTTAACCGGACCAGGAAGAAAAGTCACAAGAGCGCTACGAGGACTGATGACCACTTCCAGGAATCTGCCTACTACGAACTAAGGGTTCGTCACCTCTAAGGGGAATTCTGCTACCGAAACGCCGATCCCTCGTACAGCGGCTGCTGGCCCCTACGTGTCGGTATCTTCCTTCTCCGCCGGAGGGAGACGACGACGAAGTGTTTCTATCATAGAACGCTTGTACGTTTGTCTCGCTTTGTTTATTTCCAAAATCTGGGAGCTACCGCTCCCGTGTTGTGGCTATGGACGAAGAAGCCCTCGAAGACCTTCCTGGAGCCAAGCCATCACGTGCGGTCGCGTCCACGAAACGCGGAAATGCGTCAAGTGACACGGACAGCGAGGCAACCGAGTTGTACTCGGACAGCGTCGACTCGTCGGACGACGGTTTCACGCGTGTCATGAGCCGAACCACAAAAAGAAGACTACTGCGGAGGTCATCGTCGCCAAGTGTCTCTACCGTGAAGACAACATCACAGCGCTGGCCGCACGCTATGCTCTTCATGCCTGTGGACCCAGTGTCCAATCTGCGACTCCTAAACAGGCAAGTCCTTTCTGCGTTTCTTGAGGGAGTCGCGCCAAATGAGATAAAGGACGTGAGAATAAACGCACGGAAGAATGTCCTTGCAGTAGATGTTCTACACCGTAGTGCACTGCAAAACCTGCGGCACGTAACGGAGATCGACAAAGTACAGGTGCGATCCATGATACCTACTGGCTGCAATGGGACTATCGGCGTCATTTATGATGTTGATATTTCTATACCAACCGACGACTTACCAATATTAATAAAGCCAACTACAGAAGGCACTCTTATCACGCACATCACAAGACTTGGCAACACCCGTTGCCTGAAGCTGTGGTTTGATGGAGACAGCCTTCCCTCACATGTCAAAGTTGGCCACGTCCGCCATCCAGTCCGCCCATACATACCGAAGCCCCTGCAATGCTACAAATGCTGCAAGATGGGACACGTAAAAGGTGTCTGTAGGAATAACCTCGTGTGCCCACGGTGTGCCGAATCCCATTCAGCAGATGCCTGCCGCGCCACTGTGTTAAAGTGCCCTAACTGCCATGGCACTCATGAGGCCTCATCCAATGATTGCCCGCGGGTGAGGAACGAGCGAGCAGTACTCAAACGTATGGTACGGGACCATTCAACACACAAAGAGGCTGCCGCTACTCTCAGGCGACGACGACATCGCCCCCGAAGAGCAGCACGAAGAGTTACGTCTACTGAAAGATATACGCCATCTTCCGGCAAAGCGGCTACTGTATCAACGCCGACTTCCACAAAAACAGATACTGCGAAAACGAAGACTGCGGCAACACGCTCACCTCCTGAAGAGTGGCCTACACTTCCAAGAGCACAACCTGCCTCGGAGTCACACCAAAGTGCGCCGCCCACAATGACCTCACGAACCGCGGATGGGACGACGACTGAGGATCGCCAAGTCATAGTGATGCTGAAGTCACTTATGGACGCCATGCGCATTCTACTGAGCAGCATGAAAACCCCGTCGGCACAGAGCGCACTGCAGGTGCTGGACACCTTGAGTCCGGTGCTTGCGGCTCTAGGGTAAAACCATGGCACGAGAGATGCCGTCGTTTCAAGAGGAGGTCAAGCATGCATCTGTCTTGCAGTGGAACGCCAGAGGGCTTAAGTCACGCATGTCCGACTTTAGACAGTTTGTCTTTACGCACCAGTTCCCCATTATCGTGATTTGCGAGCCCAACCTGTCAGCTCCCATCAGACTGTCCGGGTATGAGTGCTTTATGTCCTCTACCTACGGAGAGTGCAGCAAGGTTGTTGTGTTTATACGCCGTGACTTGACTTATGTACATCACCCAGTGCCTCGTGACGAAGCAAATCAATACGTTTGCTTAACAGTGACGAAGAAAAAGCTCACGTTTACAATTCTTGGAGCCTATATATCTCCAGCAAGCCGTCTAGATTGTGAGCGCCTACGGGGAATTTTGACATCGACTCCAGAGCCGTGGGTGCTCACTGGTGACTTTAACGCCCACCATTATCTATGGGGAAGCTCCAAAGTTAACTCTAGAGGCAGAACGTTGGTGTCCTTTGCTTCTGAACGGGAATTTTGCTTGTCGAATGATGGTAGCCCCACTTATCTGCGTGGATCAGCGTATAGCAGCTGCTTGGACCTAACCTTCGTGTCACGGTCGCTTTCGAGAAGAGTGCACTGGTTTTCCGATTTAGAAACACGGGGTAGCGACCACATCCCAACCTATTTGAAGATCGAAGGTTTGACTAGTTCCAAGTCTTCCAGAACCGTCCAGTGCACCGATTGGCCTAAATACAAAATAATAATGGAAGACTGTTGTCGTGACGGCACCTCTTATAACCTACAGGGCGCGATAAAGGATGCCATACAAACAACCACGCATCTGCTTTCGAGGAGTTCTACCCGCACCGATTTCGACATTGAACTAGCAAAACTTCGCGCCATTCGCCGTCGTGCGGAGCGCAGATATAGACGCACGAAGTCAAATCATGATTTGAGATTGGCTAGACGAACACAAAAGAAAATACAGCGTCACATGAACAAGCTGGCTTCGCGACAATGGGCATCCTTTTGCGAGTCCCTGGATCCGCGAAAACCTTTGTCGCTTATATGGAGGACTGTTCGTGGCCTTCGCACAACCTCTGGTCAGCGCCACCCGTTTAAATCTTTGGCACTTTATCTACAATGTAGAGATATTGACGTCGCTGAATCTTTCTGCAGAAAGATTGCTGGCGAGGCAAATTCCGATGGAAGGGGTACGGGAACGCTCGACGACCCACTGTTCTCACGCGATCCCCGCATGGAATGCCCTTTTTCTATGGAAGAACTGGAAGCTGCGCTGGCTTTGTGCAGGCGTTCTTCAGCGCCAGGACCTGACGGCATTACATACCGTGCCCTGTGTAACCTAGGAGACCAAGCTCGGAAAGCACTCTTGCTCCTATACAACGACTCCTGGCAGACGGGTACGGTTCCGCAAGAGTGGAAGTCAACTCGCCTCATTCCACTTCTCAAAGCTGGCAAGTCGCCTTTGGACATTTCCTCATACCGTCCGATCGCACTTGCCAGCTGTGTCGGAAAAACTATGGAAAGAATGGTTTTAACACGTCTGGAATGGTACTTAGAGTACTATGAAATCTATCCACAAGCTATGGCCGGATTCAGACGGGGCCGTTCGTCAACAGACAGCGTTGTTGACTTGATAACATTTGTGCAACACCAAAAGGCCTGTAAGCGACTATCTGCTGCTCTGTTTCTAGACGTTAAAGGAGCTTATGATAACGTCACCCATGAAGCCATCCTTAGCACGTTGGAAGCCGTCGGACTTGGTGGTAAGATGTATATGTGGGTGTGCAACTACTTACAGAGGAGACCATTCTACATGCACACAGAAAATGGCCCGACGTCCGAGCATTACGGTAGCCGAGGAGTCCCTCAAGGAGGAGTGCTTAGCCCGACTCTTTTCAATCTCACCCTCAGTGGATTAGTTTACAACCTGCCAAGCACCGTACGACTTTCTATCTATGCGGACGACATCTGCATTTGGGCATCAGGTGTGACACGACTTCAGCTTCGTGCTCGGCTTCAGAAGGCAGCCACAATGACATCTTGCTACCTTCGTCAACAAGGACTTAAATTTCATGCGGAAAGTGCGCAATGGTGGCATTCACGAGGAAGCCAATGTCTGGTTACGGCGTATCTATTAACGGACAACTTATACCATACAGCAGAAGCCACAGGTTCTTGGGAGTCGTAATTGACAGAGACCTGTCTTGGACTCCGCACGTCAATTACGTGAAAAAGCGGCTGACTGCTATCTGTCACCTGTTCAGGTTCCTTGCAGGAAAAAGTTGGGGAGCGTCTATACACGCTATGTTACAGTTGTACATGGCGTTGTTCGTTGGATTCCTGCGATACAGCCTGCCTGCAATATCCAACACCTGCAAGACTAACCTGCGTACGATTCAGAGTGTTCAAGCCCAAGCCCTTAAGATATGTCTTGGCTTACCACGCAGTGCATCAACGGCTGAAACCATTGCCCTAGCACAGGATTACCCGATCACGACGCACATTGCCGTTGAGACAATGCGTATGCATCTCAGGCATTATGCTAGGACCCCTTCCCACCACTTGGCGAGCCTCACTGCTGCAAGGCCCTGCTCGACATTTAGCGGTATTGTCAGTGCACATCGTGCGTCCTTTACCTCAGGGTACGCACCTGCGTCCAAGCCAGCGTTTCCTCCGTGGTGTTTGAGCCGTCCACAAGTTGAGATAACGATTCCAGGACTACAGAAGAAGACAGATCTACCGGCCCCTGCTCTAAAACAGCTGAGCTTACTTCTTCTGCATGAAAAGTACTGCAACCACGTGCACATCTATACCGACGGATCGACTACGTCGTGCAGTTCTGGTGGTGCCGTGGTTATACCAACGCGAGGAATGACACTGCGGTTCAGGACATCGCATGTCACGACCTCAACGGCGGCAGAACTAACGGCCCTGCGTCGAGCACTGGAATTCATTGATTCGGAAAGACCCAGAAAATGGGCTGTGTTCTGTGATTCAAAACCGGCATTACAGTGCACGCAGTCAGTTCTCCGACACGGATGTCATGACCAATTGACATACGAAGTCGTGAAACTTCACCACGTTGTCCAACAAAAAGGCCACGAAGTCGTTTTTCAGTGGGTACCTGGCCACTGTGGAATCAGTGGCAATGAGTCCACCGATAACGCTGCTCGCACAGCTCATCAAGAAGAGCACAGCATTCCGATTCCGCTTTCGAGGACTGACGCTGCAAGGCAGCTTCGACACCTGGCACGTAGCCTCGCAGTGACCGACTGGAACTCGCAAAACTTACGACTTACACGACTACATCGACTAAACCCCTCCCTGCAGCTCCGACCTCCACCCGGACTTCCTCGATGTGAAGCTACGCTTCTCTGTCGCCTTTGGTTAGGAGTGGCCTTCACAAAGGCATACTCTACATTAATTGGGGTGACTGACAGTGCAGCATGCGAGGTCTGTGGCACGGAAGAAAACATCGACCACCTGCTGTGCCACTGTCCAAGATATGCTCTAGAGCGACAAGAACTTGCCAAAGCTTTCCAAAAACTGGACAATCGGCCGCTTTCTGTGCAGGTGCTGCTGGAACACCGCCCCCATCGCCCATCGGCCCATAAAGCGGTGAAGGCACTTTTGTGTTTCTTAAGGACGACGGGTTTGTGCGACCACCTGTGACTATTAAGGCAATTTCTGTAAAACCGCACGCGTCAGCGAACTTGCCACAATTTCATTCTTTCCTTCCCTCCTCTCTCTCCCTGTGATCTTTGCTTTCCCCTTTCCCATTCCCCCGGTGTAGGGTAGCCAACCGGCCGTTATTCTGGTTAACCTCCCTGCCTTCTTCTTTTCTCTTTCCTCCCCCCTTCTCCGCCGGAGATGCTGTTAGGGTTGGCGTCTGACACCACGTGGCGAGAGGAATTTCATCCGACCATCTTCGTCGAAATGAGACGTGACTTCTCCTGCAATGGTTAACGTCCCGCACTTCGTGCACAAAGAACTTTCTCTCACCCAACCTTCTTCCACCAGGCTTCGTCGAAATGCGGTGCGACTTCTCCTGCAATGGTTAACGTCCCGCACCTCGCGCACTTTATCTCACCGGACCTTTTACAAGGCCTCGTCGAAATGAAGCGTGACTTTCTAATTCGCCATGACCGTTTCGAGTGTTCCTGTCTGCCGGAAGGCCCGCAGTGTACAGCCTCGTTTGTGTGTGCGCGCGTGTGTGCGTGTGCGTGTGCGCGCGTGTGTGCGTGTGCGCGCGTGTGCGTGTGGGTGCGCGCGCGTGTGCGTGTGGGTGCGCGCGCGCGTGCGTGTCTGTGCGCGCGCGTGTGCGTGTGCGTGTGCGCGCGCGTGTGCGTGTGCGTGTGCGTGTGCGCGCGCGTGTGCGTGGGTGTTGCGCGCGCGCGCGTCTGCGTGTGCGTGTGCGCGCGCGCGCGTGTGTGTGTGTGTGCGTGTGTGTGTGTGTGTGTGTGTGCGTGCGCGCGTGTGCGTGCGTGTGAGTGTGTGTGCGCGCGCGCGCGCGCATGTGTGTGTGTGTGTGTGTGTGTGTGTGTGTGTGCGCCCGCGCGTGCGTGCGTGCGTGCGTGCGCGAGTTTAGAGACGTCCTTTCCTCGAATTGGACCTCGAAGAGAACTGCCACGAACCCGCAAAGCGCAGAAGAGGCGGACAGGCATCTACAATTCGGGAGGCGGGACGACTTCTTCCTTTCAACTTCTCGGTATAACAAGAGGGGGAGGCGCCCTCTTTCTGTGCCGGTCACGTGACATCGACGGAAGCAAGATCCCACCCACGATTGTAGAGAGCCTATTTAAGGGGCTCCGAAATGTACTTTTGATCACTTCATGCTCTTCTCATTTTCTTTCATCTACCTTTGAATAAACCGTGCAAGTTTCGCACTAGAAATCATCTCGCCCTTGCTTGGTCGCCATGGTCTACCGGATGCCTGCAGCCCGCCGGAAACACCACGCTACCCAATAAGTAACGTCGGTCGAGCTTCGATAGGCAGGCACCGCTACTTCTCGGCAGCAGTACGATACGCTACCCTGGAGTACGCAACAATACTCACTGTCTGTCGTGTAAGCGGGGGCTAGAAGCTTCTGAAGTGCATAAATCCACATTATGTCGAGTCCTCGCCTTCCCCAAATGTTTGCGGATGGAAGAAAATGTATTTAATGATATTTGAAAAAAAAGGAACGTTGGGAGAGGTAAAAGGAGGGTTTGGAGGGGGACGGGAGCGGGGGGTTGACGTTCAGAAGCTGCCCATCGAGCTATGAGGGACGCCGTAGTTGAGGGTTGCGGAATTATTTGGCCGTCGGGTGCTCCTTAACGTGAACCCAAAGCACGGCACACGAAATTCTTTGTCGCATTATGCCTTATGCCGAAATTGCGGGAATCGAAGTCATGGCCTGGTGCTCGTCAGCAGAACGCAATAGCCCCTAAGCTACCGCGGCGGGTCCCCAGTCATACGACCGAATATATGTTCGCAGAAGCAGTGCTCTAAATATTGGTGATTGCTTGAACGCCGCTGTGCGCGGCTAATTACAAGTACACAAACTTGGAGTCCCCGCAAGCGAGGACTCCAAGTTGGTATGCATTTGTACACAAGGTCACCGTGTACACAGCGAAATCTGATGCACTCCGGCGTGTACCAAGAGGCGGTTCACGAAAGATCCCTCCAAAGACGTAAACCTCGACAACGCGATGTAGACCGGGTATTGTGACGGTCCCAGATGTTCGCCCGGGCACCTTGGCTTGAACATCGGAGTACTATTTACATGCTGCAGGTACGCGTGACGTCGGTGAAGGGTGCATCGAGTTTTTGAGCCTTCCAAATACGCCCAGGAAATCTCTCAAGAGACCGGCCTCGTAAATTTCGGAGGCCGTAGAATCCACTGGTACTCTTCGGGAAGTACGCTCATTCATTTAACGGTATTTTCACGTTTAATCTCAGTCGCGAAAGAAGGAATTTCATATTTTTGGATTTCACCTTTAATGTTACCCCTAAAGGGCCACTAAATGGAAACAATAAATCAGCTTAGCTTTAGAAAACTTTCTTTAAAACTCTATTTTATTTTCCTAATTTCGCGGTAATACGTATATTACAACAAGAGTAAATGAATGGTAATGTTCCATCTTTTGAGTTTCGCACCAAAATCCCAGCGCCGACACGTCAGTGTGACGTCACCTACTTAAAAGTATTTTCTCGTACTAGTGCTGTTGGTGGCTCAGTGGAAGTTATAAGACTTGCTAAGTTTAGGCTGTGGGTATCTGAGATTGCAAAGTAATCCGTCTTTGCCTGTAAAAAAACAATGACTAGGTCCCAGCGGATGCCGTCAAAAGTCATCACGACATGGCGAGCTGGCGGAGGAGCTTCAAGGCGGCGTCGCCAGCCGTCTTTCTTTTTGCGCCTTTTCTGTCACTCGGGCTGAGGTTGCAATCCCCGATATTGGCTTGCAACTGAGAAGGGCCTCCACAGGCTCTTCTTTCTAGACGTCCATAACCAGCGCCCCTTTAGCAGTAAATCGGCTCCTAACTGGTAATGTGCCAAGCAATTTCTTCAATGTCCGTAGACATAGCAATGGGATTTGCTTTTTTTTTCATAACGTGGCAAATGTAATTTTCACTGGTATTCCGACGGTCCTCTCTTTGCGGTGGCGCACAAGCCTGAAGCCTTCGTCGTCCAGATCACTGATGACAGCTATATCACAATCGTCAATAAGCGTAGACTCGTCGTCTGTTTCTGAAGCACAATATCACTTATATGCACGGTTGCTCTCAGAATCAGTCGGTTGCCTCTGTCCCAATGCCAGGTCTGGCGTAGTCATGACGGAGCTCTCGCTGCAACCAGATGGGGCTCTTCGGCAGGAGTCTATCGAAGCGGTGGGAGGGGAAGGTCCCCGCTGCCCCTGGTAGGAAAGGTATCTTGGCGAGTCGTCCGAGATCTTCGACAATTCTGATCGACGAAACGTCTATATAATGCAAAAAAAATACGAAGTAAGACAGCAGTCCGGCTGTGATGAACCATACGGGCAAAATCGGTATCGGTCTATGGTTCAGCAATACACTTTTTTTTTAATCTACAGCACTGAAGAGGATAAGGTTGAAAAGGTGCGAAACAGAAGAAACAAAGGAAAGACAGAAAGAAAGTAATAAACATTCGCTTGAAGGGCGGTGAGCGGACAGGAGCCAGTGTACGACCTTGTGAACAACGTGGCCACATCGGTTCGCCAATTTTGAGCGTGATTTGGCCACTAGAACAACGCACGCGCCGCTGTGCTGCCTCTCCGTGGATTCTTCAGTGTATTTTCCACTATGTCGTATCCGCAACTGTTAAGCGTGCTTGCAGCGCTTGCCCCTGGAGACATGTTCTGACAACCTGGTCGACGGCTGAATCGGAGTTTGTGGCCTTTCTGTCAACACGTGTCTTCAATGACCCGCGCGCCGAATCGGGTAAAACAAGGCGGTGGAAATAGAAGCGGAAAAGTGGGTTGACCGACTGCGGGATATGAAATAAATGATGTCTGAACGCATCAGCATTGAATTTCTCCGTTAGTGTTCACGAATACGTATTTAATCGGCGCCGTCATACAAGATGTGGACGTGCTTGGCAAAGTGCGCTGCAGTGACCATAGGATGGTAAGAACTCGAATTAGCCTAGACTTGAGAAGGGAACGGAAGAAACTGGCACATAAGAAGCCAGTCAATGAGTTAGCGGTAAGAGGGAAACTAGAGGAATCCCGGATCAAGCTACAGAACAGGTATTCGGCTTTAACTCAGGATGAAGACCTTAGTGTTGAAGCAATCAACGACAATCTTATGGGCATCATTAAGGAGTGTGCAATAGAAGTCGGTGGTAACTCCGTTAGACAGGATACGAGTAAGCTATCGCTGGAGACGAAAGATTTGATCAAGAAATGCCAATGTATGAAAGCCTGTAACCCTACAGCTAGGATAGAACTAGCAGAACTTTCGAAGGTAATCAACAAGCGTCAGACAGCTGACATAAGGAAGTATAATATGGATAGAATTGAACATGCTCTCAGGAACGGGGGAAGCCTAAAAGCAGTGAAGAAGAAACTAGGAATAGGCAAGAATCAGATGTATGCGTTAAGGGACAAAGCCGGCAATATCGTTACTAATATGGATGAGATAGTTCAAGTGACTGAGAAGTTCTATAGAAACTTATACAGTACCAGTAGCGCCCACGACGATAATGGGAGAGAGACTAGCCTAGAGGAATTTGAAATCTCAGAAGTAATGCCGGGTGAAGTAAAGGAAGCCGTGGGAGCTATGCGAAGGGGCAAGGCAGCTGGGGAGGATCAGGTAACAGCAGATTTGTGGAAGGATGGGGGGGCGGATTGTTCTAGGAAAACTGGCCACCCTCTATACGCAATGCCTCGTGACTTCGAGCGTACCGGAATCTTGGAAGAAAGCTAACATAATCCTAATCCATAAGAAAGAGGACGCCAAGGACTTGAAAAATTATAGACCGATCAGCTTACTGTCCGTTGCCTACAAAGTACTGTCCATTGCCTACAAAGTACAAAGTGGCTTTACTCAGTTGCACTGCGCTTTTAAACATATTCAACATCAGCGTTAGTATTCCGTACACCAGGTCACGTCTTGCTTTCCGTAAGCCAGCCGAAGGGCATGATGCAGGCACAGGACTGCGCGGTAAGTACAGGTGACATAGTTCGTCAATCTCATACGCGCTGCCATGAGGGACAAGAATAACGGGAACCGAGGGGCTCGATCTCTTTAAAGTTGCAACCACGTGAAGCCAACAGAAAATAAAGCGAGGAAAGCGCATATGGTGAAATCAACTCTTCTTTCAAATGGAATGTAGCAATTTTCGCTCGCGAAGTGTGTCTGCGTGACGTCATGCTTTCTCCTGGTGTCTTAGACACGGTGCGTGTTAGGTAAATAATCGAATGCCAACTGCAGTTAACTTATTTCTACGACAAAAATACCAGTTTTCCTTCGTGTAATAATAAAAAAACTTTGCTCAGGTAGTAAATGCTTCCCTTTCTCAGGCGGAACAGCTATATTTTTTCTTTTTTTCAAGCAGAATAACCGCTGTTTTCAAAAATTGTTCGGCAAGCCTATGGTACAGCAAAAAATTATAGAAACCTGTCTTCAGCATGTGGTCGTGCCTTGACCCACCATAGATATGATGGGTCGCTTTCAACTACCGCTGATCTCATTGCCGTATGTCGAATAGGGTCTTCAACTATTTAGGAACCGCTGCGTTATTTTCTCTGCAATGTGGCTTATCATGTCGCCATTCGCTCGTGCGCGGACGTTTCCGTCACTATTGGCGTATAACGCCTAAATATCGAATTCTCAAATCTTAGCTTTGCCGCACCAGCCGCGGTAGTCAATGGCTGCGGTGCTGCGCCGCTGAGCGTTAACAAGGCGCGAGTATGATCCCCACCGAGGCGGCCGCATTCCCGTGGGCGTGGCGTGCCAAAACGCCTGTGTACCATGTATTGGGTGTACGTTAAAGAACCCCAGGGAGCCATAATAATTAATCAGACCCCCCCCCCCCCCCCAGGCTCCCCTACAAAAAATCTAAATTCATCCGGAGTCAGGTCGCGTTTGTGGACACGTAAAATCGCACAGTTCTCATCATCAACCGCCGTACGTGCAAACAGCCCCCCCTTCTACGAAACCCCTCCATATGCATTAATCGAGCACTCGTATAGCAGCCCAAACTTCGTACTAAAACATGGGTGCGCGTGCGCGCTTGCGGGCGTTTGTGAGTGTGTCCTGCCTTTTCTATGTTTTAACTACTGTCTTTCCGCCTCCATCTGCCTTCTTCACATTTCATCGATAAGAACATTCAGCAGCGTAAACTACAGGCGTATGGCTGCAGGCTAACCTAACTCTAAGCAAGGGTTCTTTCAATTCAGTTGACTGACAGATACTTTAACCCAGGCTGAGGAACAGGTGCCTTAGTACAGTGCATGGCATGAATAGCGAGTGCGACGCAACGGCTGAGGCTCGCTGGGCCGTGGCCCCCTAAACTATACTGCACCATGGCGACAACAATCTTGGGCGAGTGAGTGCCACGTCTTCCATCTTCACCGCTTTCGTCGCTGTATCGCTATCACAGGAGCGCAGACGGCGCTCGCGCGTGGCTCCGAAGAGGCCGCCCGCCGCCGAAGCGCGCATTGATAGCCGCGCACGAGATGCGTGTATTTCTTCGCCGCCGACCGCGCGCCGACGGGAATTTTGTTACAACCCGACCGGCGGCGCGGGAGGTAAATTTCATTATGGAGCGGCAATGTGGCGGGCATATCAGCCGTATAACGCCGCCGAAAGAATCCAAGGATAGATTCGAAAGGAGTAAAAGTAGGGGAAAAAATAAATAGTCATATATTCGCGCCGCCCCGGATCTGGCGGGGTTTTATTTGGGCTTCTTTCTCATGGCCATCCAGCAGTCATTAATTCTCATTTCACGCTCGCTTTCGGAAACAATGTTGCTCTAGATATATTTTTCGAGCTGACAGATTCTTATTGTTCGTGCCGCACATCAAGCGACATTTGGCGTTTTTGACAATGTGAGAATAGTTCCAACGCGAGCCATCTATATTATATATATATATATATATATATATATATATATATATATATATATATATATATATATATATATATATATATATATATATAGTAGTATCTGTGTGCCGTCTCTTCAATCTGCTCAGTCGAGCGCTATGACCGGGGGTAGAACAGGCATTATCGTGGAGGTTGCGCGGAAAAAACAACATTAATACCATATTTTCTTACCGCAGATGTAATCTTGCCAGGAATTTAGTGAATCCGCACCGACTTTCGCTGCTCTAAACTTGATTAATCTGGCTGTGTCGCACGAAAAAGAATTTTCAGAAATTAAGAGAAAAGTGTACGCATGAAAAAAGGCCAGTGTTCAGCAAAAAGAAAAATTATACTTTTTTCTTTCTCTCTGTCCGCGTTTTCTTGTGTTGTTAATGGGTGAGTTAATACATGGTGAGCTGATACACAACATTCTTGGGATTTATGGAATACACTTGAGATTTAAAACAAAAGAAGATTTGCCGTTATTTTGTATATTCACGGCATGGTCCAAAACTTCAAACGAATTTCCGGCACGCAGATGTGTTGAAGATGTGCGTTTATCTTCGCCCCCAGACAAGGGGCTGTGTTGGTGGCGTAGGGCCGTTAACACCACTGCCAAGAAAACTGTGACCTGCAGGGCGAAATATCGCGATATTTTCGTCACTTGCACTGAATAGGTGGTGTGCTCCCTCCCCCTGGCCATGCGGTAAGCGTTATATCAGTCGAACGGGCCACTGTCTGTACGAGCCGTTAAAGGATCGCGCCTACGCCGTATCCTCGGGGACACCTGGTCGCCTTTCATTGCCGTGACTACGGCTGCGTGCGCGAGTTTCAACGGTGTGAGGTTGTCAATCGTCATCGGTACCGGTTGACACGATAAATTCCCCAGGGGTTGGAAATGGCCATGCTAGGTGACACGTGTGACGCGCGCGAAACCCGAAACTGAGAAGGTCACGCCCTCCAGCAGCTGGCTGCCCGCTGCTGGGTGACGTAGGCAGAACTTTGCCTCGAGTGACGTGGCTTTGCGCTCGTTGCAGCCTCCCAGTTTGGGTTTCGCGCATTTTGATAGCCGGCATTCGTTGTGCCTCAGTGCCGCGGGTAAACGCGTTTTTTTTTTTTTTCAGATGCAAAAGTTGACATGGCTTGTACGGGAATTTTGCTTCAGTTTCCCAGTTACGATGGGCCCGCTGAAATGAAAGGTTCGAAAGTTTATTAATATGCTTTCTTAATTACCGACGAATTGACATGTATCACTCGTCACCGCGTGGTCGCCACCGCTAACGGCATGTCTCCGAAGGAACTGCCTTTTTATTTCGAAAAAGTTATTTTTAAATACTAATTGATGTCTTCGTAGAAACGCCCCGTATATTTGGCATTTGCGACGAATAAAGCTTAGTTGTGAGTCGGCGCTGTCTCTGTGTCTTTGTTCGTCCGGTCTCCCGTCGTTCGCGCTTTTTTTTTTTTTTTTAAATCACAAGTAGTTGTGTTGTCTTCTGGCACTCGGAATCACTCTATTGAGAACGTGAAGTCGAATACATCCCCCCCCCCCCTTTTCTTTTCGTTTTCTGGGGAGGGCAATCGTGGTGGCTGTTATAGTTCATTCTATTTTTCACGCTTACACAATGCCGATCTTGTCCGTTAAATTAGAGAGAGAGAGAGAGAGAGAGAGAGAGAGAGAGCAAATGATAAAGGAAAGGTAGCGAGGTTAACCAGGACTGAGCCCGATTGGTTACCCTACACTGGGGAAAGGGAGAAGGGGACAGAAAGATTAAAAGAAGAGAACGTCTACTGGGGATATCGTTCGGTCACTCAGTCCGGATCACAGACGCTGACTCAATCCAGTAGCTTTTCCATTAAATTAAATTTTGCTAACCTTGCATATACTGCAAAGCAACTGCCTGCGTGTCAAAATAATAGCTGGCTGTCCGAACGCTTTGCAACATTGTGTAAGAATCTTCCCAGACCGCTGATTTGCATCTTCTGTCATCGCTCAATAGAAAATTCAAATTATATATATATATATATATATATATATATATATATATATATATATATATATATATATATATATATATATATACACCCACTCCTCCGGAAATATTTCGATCGTAAGTACTCTTATATTGTGGGACTGTGGTTTGCATGGACATCGAAAATGCTCTCTTGGGAATGGTCCAAGAAGCGCAAAAAGCCTCACTTTCTTTAACGTATGCTTGGTTTATGTCTTTTGAAGGTATTTCATCTTTTCTGCGGCTCTTCCGTACACGCGAGAAACCTCAAGCAGCTCAGCGCCAAGAGTAAACTGATGTGAAACGGGGGCAAGAGAAGATAACAAACGAATGGAAAACACAGTACATTAAAGACTGGAACCGATGGACAAAGAAAGAAAGAAATAAAGAAACGAGACGTTGATCTCCAGCAGCTGGATTTTATTCCTCGGATGCCCCACAGTATACATAATACGATTCGCACTGAAAAAAACGGCAAGGGAAAGAGAGAACACCAAAGAAAGGTCGAAAGCCGTCCTTGGTCGACTGTCCCCTTTTTCGTGCTCGTCTCCCGAAGGGGACATGATCGCCGGGGGAATCGTTTCCGTGGACGAATCACTGCGGCCTTTTACACGCTGGAAAGAAATCTGCCGCCGAGTGAAGCATTGACGCGCGACGGACGCAACTTTGTGGGACGTGATCCCTCCGGGCCGTGTGACGACTCCGTGGCTATGCCGTGACGTTGGAGATGTTCCTGAATGAAACTCCGTTGGTGTGTACCTCACTGAAGAAGGTATTCACTCGTTGACGTCATTCGACGTAAGTTGCACTAGGCTGAACACTTTCGCGAATCTCCCGCTTAGTCGGTGGAACGTATGGTGTGGAGGTAGATCAATACGGGTGTCACGCGGTTCACTTTCCATCGCGATCGAGCCCCAACGTGATCGAATTTCTCAATCTTGATTAGTTTCTTCACGCAAGCTGCGGAAGGAAGGCAAGCGTGGTAGGGGAACTCGATTATGATCGGCCTCGTTCGCGATCGAAAGTGCATAGCGTGACGCCAGTATAAAACGTACCGCTTATTTAGTGAAACTCAAGTGGAACGTTATTAAGGGTGATATACAGCGTAGCAGTGGCAATAAGCTGTACCTATACAAGAACCAACGCTCAAGGACATTCATTCCTTATAAGTTGACAACAGTGAGTAGAATCTTTTTGCAAATATGTTCCACATACTTCGGCAAACCTATGTGGAACGAGATTAAGATTGCAGCAAAGGCTCGTCAGTTATGTTCCTATGTGCTTATAAAAATGTAATTTGTAACGATCGAGTCTGAAATAGCTCCTACAGAACATCGAGCAAGCTGTAATGTACCAGCGCGGTGCAGTGCCCAAATCACACGCAAGTTAAATTTTTAGGAAGAGAGGATGCCGTATGGCTTCATGTAGCTAGTCAGTAAAAGAAAGAGAGAAAAGAGCATATTTGTTTTTTCCTGCCTCTGAACCGGTCCCAGGTTACTTAGAACCAGTGCTTCATGCCCAGACGCGCTTGGGGGTCACCGACGTCCAAGTCAGTCACCATCCGTTCAATCAGGTTTTGTTGCCACTTTTGTTGTAGCTGGCAGCGCAGGTACTCCATAGCTTAAAGAAATAATGCCTTTCCATTATTTGCCCTCTGGAAGTTGAGAATTAAATACACGAGTTATACCGACCAATTGCAACCAAAATGCTGACGTCGAATGAACAGCTGAACATGTACACTTATCTTACTTGAATGGCGTGCCTAAAGTGTACGCACACCACCTTAGTTGTTTATTTCTTTTTCATTTAGAGGCGATTTATATGAGCTAGTGTTTTATAAGGATGCGTAAATATTTTTTATTCATATGCTCTTTTCTTGACGTCTTCGTCTTGTGTTTTGTCTTGAAACACTGGCTTTCAGGTAAAGCCAGCTCTTCCGTAGATTTCTCAACTTTCCATGGGGCTATAGTCAACAATGATAACAGCAACGTCCCAGAAGTGAAACTGTTCTTAAATTGTACGCCGCTCCAGAAAGGCTTAACGCCTTCCTTTGCGACCCTATAATGGAAGAGATAGAGAAATACATCTTTCGAATGAATCAAGGTCTGGAAAATTCAGTTCGCGAATGTGGTTGGTTTACCGCAACACATACGTATACAAACAGGGCAAGTGCAGGTTGACTGAGTGACGCCGCGAGTACGCGGAGTGGAGAGATACGCGCGTGCAATCAAACGCACGTGCGGGACTGCACTCGTTGAGTGACTGCAGGCCTATACACGTTTCAGGCGGTGCCTGAGGCACGCCTGCGTTGTTCAATTACTGCGGTGCCACTCTGACAGCCTTCGGTGCCGGGTGACTATATGAACCGTAACTATATACGTATATTCGAGCGCGCGACATGCCTGGCACTTTACCCTCACACAATTACTGCGATGAGACTGGAACTCAACCAACGCGTGCAGACGTATAAGTGATTCGTACGTTCTCCCGCGTGTTGCTATGCCCCGGTTCCCGCCGAAGTAATTGGATCGTCTGGAGACGTGCCATGCAGTACGTTAAAAGGGCCACTAGAACCTGTCAAAGCCTTCGTACTGCGACATCAATTTGGCAGTCATGACCGTGTAATGGTTCTCGTTACGGCCTTGCGATGGTTCAGGTCATCTGCCAGCTAAACAAGTTTATTTATCCACTCGAGTTACAGCGAGCGGTTCGAGCACGTTGCTACCTGACTTCCTGTATTTAAATATACAGAAAACGTATAACGCGCAGCATACGAGACCACCTTGGAGCTGTAACGTGAATCAACATGCACAGTCGCGTTTCCAATGCTGCAACCTAAACGATGCTGTCAGCTTGATTTAATCGTGTTAAGTTGCTCGCATGGGCTAAACATTAGGTGCTGCGATTGCTCCGACTATACATTAGCAACATTTAGACAACCGCCAAGCAGCTATGCGAAGCTACGGGAACTCCGTAATGCAAAGCATTATTTGTATAGCTAATATAGTACTAATTAGTTATATTACGAGTCAGTATTTGTGAAGGGGAAGGTCCGTCCGCACTAACCAATCAATAGCCACCTAAAGGCTCGACTAGATGTGAAATAATCGATAAACTAGGTGTCCGGGACTGCGAAAGGCAGAACGGACTACAAAACACAATCGTCAAAAACGCATCATGCGAGGATTTGACGAGACAGACAGTTTACTAAATAAGCGCGATTTAAAATTTAGAGAGTTATGGGTTAAAACATCGAAAATGTGACAGCACAAATCATATGGAAAGCATACCACCCGACTGCCCGATTGTACTTACTGCAAGCCCTAATAGGCAATAATAGATTGTAATTCTACTTCCGAAAAATTCGAAAATCGCGCAAGATGTCTGTGCAGCGTGCAATACACTATGCAAGGATAAATAATTCCAAAATTGACTGAACTGCGTCACTTACTCATAGAGCAATGAGAAAACGATATATTGAAAGAAATTCATGGAAGGAGTGTATGAAATAATACAAAAAAGGAGGCGATTATCAGAAACAATTCGTAATATTAACAAAAACGCACGCTTTACTGTGCCATATAGCTTTGCCCCGAACGTCTGTCTCACCTGAACAAACTAAACTTCATTGCCACTGCGTGTGACGGCTGGACATCCTTCGGTAGGAGCAAGCAGATACAAAATAATAGAACATGAAATAATACAAGGAATGAAATAACAAGAAAAGGCAGGTGAATGAAGAAAACTAGGAAATCCGAACAGTAAAGAAACAGTGGTGAAAAAACGTAAATGACAACGACAAAAAGAAAAGGCAAAATATTTGAAGAGAGAAAGTGAAGGGAAATTAAAAAAAAAATAAATATTGTCTAGACGCAGTTTATGATGTCAAAAAAAGAAACGTAGCTAAAAGACGCCGGCAACCACTCACCGTCAAATACGACTAACGTAAATTCACCAAGTACCCGAACAGAAGCCTTATGTCAACCGTCCGAAGCAAACTTGACAGCTGCGATGCTAAGAGCTGAGTCCCGCTCGTCGTGGACAAGACGAATAAAGTGAAAACATAAAGTCAGGACCACCATTTAACTCGAGCAACAAAAAGCGCTGAAAAATACGGACCTTGTTCTGAAAAATTGGACACGATGTCCAAACTGGGAGACCTTTTCCTTCAACCTTCACTTTTTTCTGATGGGCGTCTGTCAATAAGCGCTCTCTTTTCTCTTCGTTCAGCTATTTTTTCTCTTCATATTGACACGGAAAACCAACAGATGAAGATCGCTTCAGAGTGGCTGAAGTGAAGACAACGAAGGGGAAGACAACCCCGTGCCGATATCTGTCGACAGCCATTTTGATCGCGCTAGCACTAACCTTACAAGTATACCGAACAGCTTTCTGCCTCGGCTCCACATGATATCCTTGGTGTAGGTGTGCGTTCACCGGGGTCACGAGGAACTTCGTAGCGGCGGCAACAGCCAATTTTAAAAACGACAATTTTAGACGACGATTTGTTAATTTACTTTTATCGCCTTTTTTCTTCTTCTTCTGCTTCACATTCATAGTTTTTCGTTTCAGTGATATACAGGTCTTCCACTAACGAATACGTTTTTAAACCGCTTTAATCCTTTTTTAAACTTAAATAAATAGAAGAACGTAAGCCAATCATACGAAAATCCAGACAGAATGAACCGTATAACCGGCCTTTTAGTATTGCCGAGTTGAGAGCTGCCTTGAACACATGCAAAAGTTCTGCACCGGGACCTGACAGGGTCATGTGTGACATGATCAGAAACTTACGTACTGACACACAAATCACACTACTCGCACTTTTGAACACAATTTGGGCTGCGGGATGCCTCCCATCCCCATGGAAAGAAGCGATCGTAGTTCCTGTTCTGAAGCTGGGAAAAGACCCTTCCTTGGTGGCAAGTTATCGTCCGATAGCTCTAACATACTGTCTGTGTAAGCTTTTCGAAAAAATGATCAATCGCAGACATACATTTCCCTGACTCCAACATCCTTATCCTTATCAGCGTGGCTTCAGAGAAGGGCGGTCGACAACCGATCATCTTGTGCGCATTGAAGGAAATATTCGCGATGCATTTATACATAAACAGTTTTTCCTATCGATATTTCTCGACATGGAGAAAGCGTATGACATGGCACGGCGTTACGGGATCTTGCGAGACCTGTCGGAAATGGGCATCCGTGGAAATATGCTGAACATAATTGAAAGCTATTTGTCAAATCGTATCTTCCGCGTGAAAATCGGCAATGTATTATCGCAACCTTTTATACAAGAAACAGGTGTACCCCAGGGAGGAGTACTCAGTTGCACTCTCTTTATCGTTAAGATGAACACACTTCGTTCTTCACTGCCACCAGCCATTTTCTATTCCGTCTACGTAGACGATATACAGATAGGTTTCAAATCCTGCAACCTTACAGTGTGTTAAAGACAGGTACAACAGAGCTCAAACAAGGTGTCGGCAGACCAAAATGGATTTAAAATCAACCCCCACAAAAGTTCTTGTGTTCGCTTCACAAGAAAGAGGTCTGGTCCCAGATCCTTCCGTAGAACTGGGCGGACAACAAATACCTGTGAACAATGAACACAAATTCCTAGATGTAATACTTCACTCGAGGCTTAGTTTCACCTCACATATGAAACGCCTTAAAGGAAAATGTCTAAACACAATGAATTTAGTTAAAATCCTAGCCCACACAACATGTGGTAGCGACAGGAAGTGTTTACTGAATCTTTACGTGAGCCTAGTTCAATCAAGATTAGATAGTAGTGCCGTAGTATATCACTCTGCCGCTCCGAGCGCGCTAAAAATCTTAGACCCCGTTCACCATCACAGTATCCGCCTGGTCACTGCCTTATTTAGCACAAGCCTTGTCGAAAGTCTATACGTCGAGTCAGATGAGTGGTCACTCATCATTTTCAGAGAACATACATCAGCTTAACGTATTTTCTCAAGGTTAGCTCTAATAAGGAACATCCGTGTTTCACAACCGTTAACGACTTGACCTGTGAAACACTTTTTTGTAACAGACCCTCTATGAGACTTCCTTTCTCACTGCGTGCAATAGAACTTAACACGGAGATGGATGTCCCAGCTCTCGAACATCGCCTAATGCCTCCAGCTAAGCTAATACCACCATGAGAGTGACAAGTGATAGACTGTGACATATCCTTTGTAGAGGTCACAAAGCGTGCTCCTGACCTCGAAATCGCTATGCACTTCCGCGAACTTCAATTGAAGTACTCCTGCTGCCAATTCTACACAGACGCGTCCAAATCACATGTTGGCGTATCTTACGCTGCTCTTGGTCCCTCGTTTTCTGAATCTGACGTATTAAACCCCCAAACAAGTATCCTCACAGGAGAAGCCCATGCAGTATGTCTGCAGTAAAACATATAAAGAAATTAGAACTCGACAGAGCAATTGTATTCACAGACTCGCTAAGTCTTGTAAAAGCCCTGATTTGTTTACAAAAGCATAAAAATCCTGTTTCCATTGAACTTTACTCACTCTTATGTCATATCTATCTATCACACAAACACGTAGCTATATGATGGGTACCTGGCCATAGAGGCATTGAGGCAATGTACTGGCTGATAAAATGGCCACATCACTCACATCACTAACCACTTTTCCTACGGCTGCTGTCCCTGTCACAGATCTGAAGCCTTTCTTGTGAAAGAAACTGCGGAAACACTGGCAACGCATGTGGAACGCAGAAACAAATAATAAACTGCACGTTAAAAAGCCACAGTTAGGTTTTTGGCCCTCCCCAACGGCGAACAGATGTCCTATCCTGCCGTCTCAGAATAGGGCACACATTTGGTACCCACAATTTTCGGCTTACCCGAAATGAACCTCCAACCTGTGGTAGAAGTGGTGAGCGGCTTACCGTCTTTCCCGTCCTCTTGTAGTGTCGGAAAGCCGATTCTGAGTGAAAGAAGCATTTTCCTCTTGCATATCGTTAGTGCGTCCCTCTCCACCCGGCTATGTTTCTCGGTAAAGAGCCGTTTTTTAACCCCAAAGCAGCCCTCAATTTCCTAAATGATGTTGTACTACATGTTATAAGCCCATTAGGTTCGTAGCGGATCCTCTTTCCAGAGGATTCCGCTGTGATAGTTCTTATGTATAGCACATACCTCTAGGCCCTTGTGTCTCAAGGGCTCTAACGAGGCCTTGGTGCTCTAGTGAATTTTAGAATCTTATACATTTTTTATATTGATCATTATTTCGCAATGTACCTTAATGCTCATAGTACACGTCTTTTGTCATTGCCACACTCTTATTACACATAGACTTTATGCACATTAGAGCGACAATTTTTTAAGGGTCCTTTAGAGGCACGTCACACCAACTTCATAGAAGTCATAACTTCACTGCAAACTCATCAACACTGGCTTGGCGCTCTTTGGCCATACCTGGCCCTTGCGCCAATAAACACCACACATTCATTCATTCCCCGATGCGCCACGTGGAAAATCGCAATAACTGTACTAAAGTGACAAGCTCGTGTGCATCTACCGATGACGCAGCATAGTGGGGCCACAAGTGCAGGCAATGAAACGTTCCAGAGAAGGTGGCCGACTTTAACCGAAGACCGCCGTTTCTTTTTAATGCGCATCGCGTTCTTGGCATTCTCAGACCAGCTTTTTCCCGGCTGTCTAGCTAAGCTATCCAGAAATACAACCAAGAAATGCGGGCCGAATAGAAAGGTAATGCATTCTAAAATATGGGCCGTTCAAGTGGTTATGTGCCACTTGGTATGTGACAATGGAGCCACTGGCCATCTGGCATTGCGTGTGCGCGGACTTCACGAAGGCGCCGCCAGATGGCGCCGTGTGCTCAGACGGAAGCGCGTGAAGGGAGCTCGGTTCTATTGCGCACCTCATCCATGAGGCGTTTGTGGTTATTCACATATTTGGATAGTCATTGTAGGTGAGTTCTGCCCGATTATTTAATGCGTTAGCATTCTTTGGGTACTTCACGCACATTTAGGGAGCTGTCTTTTGTCTAAGAATTTTTGTATCTAACCTTTCTTTCGCCCACCTTGGTCAATGGGTATTCAGTGATCGAATGCGTAGCACATCGGGATGGTGTGCTGAGGTAACATGGTACGAAACCAAACATAGGACCAACTTGAGCCGCTGAGTATGTGGAAACGTTAACGGTACGTGCCGCTTTTCGACGAAGCTCTTTCACACCGACATGGGTCACTATAGACGAGGGATTGGGTAGTACTGCTGTTTGAAGAAACTTTTGTCATAGTGGAGGAATAATGGTGCTTCTTGAACGAGACGCCGTCCTAAGCGATGACAGCCGGCACGCCATCGCTTGCGTCAGGCACAACTCTTCGCACTGCGTCCGCCAGTGATATAGTGTAAGGTTCGGCATGTCGCCATTGAGATATCCGGTTCCTGTTTCTCCAACAGTGAACCAATGGACTTCGACAACGACTACACCGTCATGGAGGGCAAGCAACTGAAGAGGAAATACCGCAAGACAACCGAAGACGTCACGGACCGCCTATTCCGACTTCCAGGATTGCTTTTGTGCCTCTCGACGTCACTAAGAATTTAAATTCCGTACACAGACAAATTCTCAACACCTACCTCGGTAGCGTGGCTCCGAAAGGAATGATCGAAGTGCGTTTCAACACCAAGGAAAACACAGTCAAAGTGGAAATAGCGACGCTGGCTGCCCTAGAAAATTTGAAAACCGCGCGCATACTAGCACGCACAGAAGTCCGGTCGTTCTTTGTGCAAGGTGGCCGCACTAGGGCAGGTGTTATTTTCGATGTCGTGACTGACACCAGCGACGAAGGCTTTCAAAGGCTTCTGTCTTCAAGAGTGAAGGTCATAGTTTCACCGCTTCAGTCGCTCGACGAGTGTCAAGCTTTTTTTCGAGGTACAAACGCTATATGATCATGTCAAAGTGGGCAATGTCAGAAGTGCCTACAGCTAGGTCATGTCAGCGCTGTCTGCTGTTCTGCCTGGCAATCCCTCAGAAAAAGGATGCGCCACCGGCAGACATGCGGCTGTCGCGGCTGCTGATCACGCCTCATCGTTCACTCAAGACAGCTCGCTTCAAGACATCAACGTCGCCCCTCCAGACCGTCACGAAGAGGCCACTGATTCGGGGTGCTGTAGGGCCTGGCGATCTATCGCAGCAAAGGATGTTCCATCGGCAGACATGCAGCTGTCATAGGTGCTGTTTACGCCTCATCATTCACTTCAAGACAACAATGCCGCCCTCCGGCTACCGCGAAGACCGGTCTCCCGATCCTGACAGAAGAGGCCACTAACTGATGACAAGGTCGTTGTTAAGGACTCCAGTGGACTCCAACGACTGCACCTTGAGGCTGGCGGCTCACATTTACCAGCTGGTTTACCGTCCGGGAAAGGACCTGGGACCTGCTGATGCCCTGAGGCGCCTGCCCCTGCCAGAGGTGCCTGATGCTGTTCCAGAACCTGCTGAAGTCTTCATGCTGGAGCACGCGTAGCCGGAGGTGCTCTCCAGATCTGCGGTATCGCAAGCGACCAGCCGGACGCAGTTCTGTCTCAGGTGGTCAAGGTGGTGTCCCGTGGGAAGGAATAGGTTCAGCAGGCCTATAGCCACAAGGCTACCGAGCTGAGCTTGCAGCAGGGCTGCCTACTGTGTCGTTCCAGGGTGGCGATCCCACGAAGTCTCCGGTCCAGGGTCCTGCAGTTGCTGCAAGCGGGTCATCCTGGCGTTTTGTGGCCTGGACCAGGACACCGCTCACATGGTGCAGAGCTGCCAAATCGGCCAGGAGCATCAGCCAGCCTCACGTCATGTGGAAATCACCCCCTGGCCGTTCCCACAGAGACCCTGGTCTCTCCTGCATGTGGATTTTGGGAGGCCCTTCAAGGGCCATTACTTCCTGGTAATGGTGGACGCCTTCTGGAAGCGGGTGGGATGTTCTACTTATCACCACTCCATCAGCTGGCGCGACCATTGCAGCGCTACGACAGGTCTTCGCCGCCCAGGGGTTGCCGGACGTCATCGTGTCCGATAATGGTCCTGCTTTCGCGAGAACAGAGTACCTGGCTGGCTGACAAAGAGCGGAATCCTCCGGATGATGGTTCCTCCCTACCATCCTACTTCAAACAGTGAAGCTGAGCGGCTGGTGCAAACCATCAAGGACAAGCTCAAGAAGAGCCAGACTGGGGATTTCCGGACGCAGATTGCCCGTATACTGTTTCAGTACTGGACTATGCCCCACGATGTCACTGGCCGTGCCCCTGTGAACTGCAGCTGGGTCGGATGGTCAAGACACTGTTGGACGTCTTGCATCCGGGCCTCCGATCCACTGTGCTCCTGAAGCAAGTGAAGCAGAAGCTTGCTGCTTACCGAGGATGCCGTCCCGGACCTTTGCCGGACTTGGGAGCTCCATTTTTCGCCAGGAACTTCCGTCCTGGCCCGCCCTGGTCCATCGGACAGGCGCTGGCTGCTGGTCCGCATGCCAGATGGGGACAGGTGGCACAGACACGCCGACCATGTTAGGCATCGCCTCGGGGCCTGATCAGTACCCTCGACTGCCACTTCAGATTTCCAGCCCGCAGGAGGACTAGCGGCCACACCAGTCACTTCCAGTGGAGCACCACCCACATCGGAGGCGGCAAGCGTTGCCAGTGGTGCGTTGGGCCAGTGTCGAGCCCGGCACCACTCACAAGGCCGACCACTGCGGACCCTCCGGACGAAGCGAGTCTGGTTCAGGAAGCACCGGGCGTTGCCACACCCGGCTCCTCAATACCCGTTCAGGCCCGGGCGGAGTGCTCGACGGCGTAGGCCACCGGACCGTTCCTCGGCTGGGTAGCAGGCACCGTCGACCTTGCTAATACGGAGGCAGAGCCTCGTACTTGGAACTTGGACGTTTTTTTTTTTTGTTGACAAACAAAGTGGGGGTAAGGGGATATAAAAAGCATGTGGAGCCCTCTCGGGCATAATCTTCGTTGGCCCGCCAGGTTCGGTGGCCTGTCAGGCTCGGTCGGCAACATTGGTCACCGAACCCAATAAACATCGACGAGCACAGCTGCTCGGCGGTCAGTCAATGTTCATCACCACCACGCTGCGCGCGTCAGTCTAACGGAGGGTGCCTCGAGCCCTCGCTCGTTCACGAACCCGGGCGGATCGTGACATCCAGGGGAAAGGACGTCAACAGTGGGTGCACAGTTTGCCACTTGGTTCTTCATATTGGGAAACAGTGGGACGCTGAGATTGGGAAACGGGGGGTCGTTGAGAGTGGGCAAGGGTGGAATGTTGAGATTGGGCAATGGTAGGACGATAGGAAGCGGGAGGTGGTCAACAATTTGGCCTTTGTGATTAGCCAGTGAATTCCCTCGACGAGGAAAAGAGGGGAATAAACAGCATAAAAAGTGGATGCGGATGGCTGTGAGAAGAGAGGGACGTTAGGACATGCAAAATACCATTAGCATGTAGTGTGCTCCGATAGTTGGAGCTATGTTTGTAAAACAGAATCATGTATCCTTTTTTTAATATAATAATTTTTCTCATCTCTTATCCGTCGCTCGGAACCCTTCTTTCTCCCGGCACCTGGCACGGCACCATCCATGAAACCTTCGTGGCCGCACGTACCCTCGACTTCACAACACTGTGCAGGCCAGACGGCACGCCTCCGCTGTGCTGGCAGCCATCACATATCTTCATGTACAGTAAAAGAAATGAAATGCTCGAATTGCGATGGACGCCACGAGGCCAATTTCAAGGATTGTCCTAAACAGAAAAATGATATAAAAATACTGAAGCAAATGAGCAAGAGAAATATGTCCCACAAAGAGGCGGCAGCGTCAGGGCAACACTGGAGGAGGTGGTCCCGTTGTCGTCGCGGACAAGCTCTAGATCCAAACGAGGGCTCTCAGGTTCTAATTCCGCCGTTCCAGCAGAAGGAAGTTGAATCAGCATCGATAGATCTCGCCAAACCGTTCCTTCAAGCGAGCCGCGAAAGCCCAGAATCCAATGTATGGTCACACCGGCCACCACCCACACGGACTGTCAGCGTGAACAAATACAGTGCAATGAAAAATCACCATCAGACTTTGTCGTCAAAGCCATGCTGCGATGAATAATCGACGCCCTGCAGCTGCCCCTGTTCGGTTTAAATACGCCGGTGGCGCTAACAGCGGCAAAATTTATGACAGTCTCCTAGCTACGGTGCAGTAATTTCAACCTCTGCCCGCGAAGATGACTGTGCTCTGCTGTGAAGTGTACTCGTACGCATTGCACAGAAACAGCATGCTATGAAGCCCTCATCATCATATCCCCAATACCGCCACCCTCCTTCCTCTTCCCATTCTCTCTCCGTCGTTTCCCTGAACCCCTACCCCAGCGTGGAGTAGCAGGCTAGAGGCAGCTCACTCAGACCAAGCTCTCCACCTTCCTGCCATTAAGAATTTTTTCTATCTCTCTTTGATGCCGCCTTATAGTACTGTAGTGTGTGCCACCCTGTCTGTGCTGTTCTCCATTGGACCTCTTTGATGCCAACTGGGATCACTGGGTATGCTGAGCGCAAACAAGCCAACGTTACAAGAGTTCCTCAAGGAGTGGAACCCGACGCATTAGCAGGCTGCGCCACAAAAGCGCTGGGTATGTGCTGCCTTTCAATGAACGCTTTTCACGCTGAAGCTTTAGTGAGCTGCTCCATTGTTGCACTGGTTATGAGCCAATATTCAACGAACCGCTCACCAACTTGTGCCACTGAGTGTGCGGCATGTGAGGGAACAATTCTCAGCGTTCGCAGACACCGGCGCACCACGCTTCTCGTCTTGGAGGTGACGCACAGACTTACCGGCATGTCGTTACAAGGCGCAGTGTGCCCAGAAAGAAGCGTGACAGAGGGGCTCAGTTGCCACATAACGGTGTTCTCAGCGTTCGATCGCACCGGCACGGCATGCATTTCGGAGCCCACGCGCAGACTTCGCCACGGCGATGCTGCACTGCGCTGAGTGTTCTTAGGGAAGCGCGAAATAGAAGTCCCGCTGCAGTACGCGCATCATACATAACTCGTTTCGACGGTGGCAATACGTTGTGTCACTATAATGATTAAATGCTAACGCATTGCCGTCGACAGTCATCGTGAGATGGTCTCTGTTGCAATTTTTCTTTTTCTTTTTTTTTTGGTTCAGCTCCAGTCCGATAGCCTCGTCGAGACAGAGAGAGAGACAGAAAAATAGAAAGGCAGAGAGGTCAAACTGACGCCCGTCCAATTTGATACCCTACGTAATGGGAAAGGGACGAAGACTTGAAAAGAAAGAAAGGAAAGGTATGAATAATTAGTGTACCTGCCGGCGCGGTGTTGAAGGGCTTCGAAGGTGCTAGCGAGATAAGTTTGATGGGGGTGCTCTATGGAGAATGCGTATATCAGTAACTGTCCTACTAATGATTTATGGGCCATCAGTTTTACTTGTCTGGGAGCGATGGTTTGTAAAATCACAGACCGAGCGGCTGCTAAATTGACCATTCATATTTATAACATAGTGATGCTCTCGTGCAGGAAGATTATGCAAATGAGGCAGGATAGGTCGCAATGAGGAAATCTATAGTATGGGTGTCCTGGTGATCTCTTCTCGCGTTCGTAGGAGCAACCACTTTGAAATGGCTTGCTGGATTCACAGATGGATCGGAAACCCAGGTCTCGCATATCATCGACCAACGCAAGTTTCCTCGGTCACCTTTATGGATGACATAACAAACGACATATGTTGTTATTATAATTTATGCGAGTCGCACAACCCCAGCTATATACGGCAGAATTATTGCTCAGCTTCGAAGTGTGACCAAATGAGAAGTGCTCTGACAACGCCCTACCGACTTCAGCTAGTACCTTCAGCACGCGCGGAGAGCACTACACTGTGAGCTTTGTACTAGTGGAATGTGAAAGAAAAACTACAGCAAAAAAAAGAAAACTACGAAGTCGTGAATAGACGGAGTACTGACTGGCAATCAAGGTTCATATAGTCGTGCTGGGAGACGCTGCGTTGTCCTAATTTTCTCTTCGTGCTTTCTTTTTCTCACGCTATAATAACGCACCAGTCAGCCCATAATAAATATACAACAGTGAAAAAGAAAGTATCCAAATATGTTCTAAATACCCCGTACCCTGAACCAGAACGCACGCACGCACGCACGCACGCACGCTCGCTCGCTCGCTCGCTCACTCACTCACTCACTCACTCACTCACTCACTCACTCACTCACTCACTCACTCACTCACTCACTCACTCACTCACTCACTCACTCACTCACTCACTCACTCATTCACTCACTCACTCACTCACTCACTCACTCACTCACTCACCCACTCACTCACTCACTCACCCACCCACCCACCCACTCACTCACTCACTCACTCACTCACTCACTCACTCACTCACTCACTCACTCACTCACTCACTCACTCACTCACTCACTCTAGACCAACTTGGGCTCAAAGATGTAGGGAGCAAATGAAAGGAGACTACATGTAAAGGAACCAGTTGTAAGAAAGCAGTGAAAAAATCGCGATGATTTGGTTGAGAATATTCACACAGATTGTGCTTGCGTGGCATGCTTTCACACAGATGTTACAGTATTGTTACGCTGTAGTGACGTCGAAGAACACTTTAAGAACTGCGAGTTAAGACATAAACTGTTTATTCGGAGAACTTGTGACCAGGAATGCGTGAAAATCTGAAATCACAAAGAAATATCAACAAGCACAATCGTCGGTCGTCGAATCTGAACCCTCGGGTCAGCTACTTCTATTCGTACATTCATCACTGTCCTTTCCCGAGTAACCGCTGGCGTTTGCTCGCGCACTTTCGATGAACTACAACTCTATTCGCGTCTCTTGCACACTGCGATTTAGACGGGGATATTTCTCTGTATAGCATCGACGACAAATTTTCAGAAATTTCGTATACAGTAAAAACGCATCTTGCGTCGAGCGATAACCGGTGATAACCGTGATAATCCGCTCGAGAATAATCATCGACAGATAAGCTAAACAATGTACGCCAAAGAACTTCCCATTAAAGTTTAATTTACACAGAATGGTGACAAGTAAAGAAAACGAAAATAAAAGAGCTGTCAACATTTACAACATTTACACATTGCAACCAAACAACGCTGTCCATTGTTGTCTCCTCCGCACATTCAGACGGAAAGTAGTTTCAACACATATGCCCTGTCAGGTGTCCTACTTTCTGAGAGAATTCATGGTTGGGAGAAGCTTGGAAGACGTCAAGGGGCATTGTTTGTGGGTCTCTCTGGAAAAGTTAGACAAAGGCGTACGATACACGCGTCCTTGTGTAGCCTACGCTTAATGCGCAGGCCGCGAAAGTTAACGCCTTATACCTACAGTGGTGCGCAGAATGCGTTTGCTGCCGAAAACTCATCGGCACAGCGTCGTTAGTCTCGCACTGCACTGCGAAATGACAAAACTCCCGTATTAACTATCAGTAAGGGTGACACTTCACCGCTTAGATAAAATAGTGGCTAAGCTCTGGTATATAGATACATACGTCTGCTACAAAAATTCCACATGCTCTTTGTTCACGTTAGCGAGAAGCGCGCGTCATTATTTCGCCTATTTGCACGAGGAGAACACACAGCAAATTAGAACAAGGAACAGACATTGCCATCATTCTTTCGCCTTTCCGTTTCTTTTCCTTTTTGTGTCCACATAAAATTAAATGTATGATAGAATCATCACGAATATAAATGCTAAAGGGTCGAATATGTACAGTCTCACTGTGTCTTGAGACTGACAACCACCTACGCCCTGAGCAGGATCACCTTTGTCGCCCCGTACCTTGGCCTCAATGCAACGGACAAGCTCAAACTCAATACCATGATCAAGAGGGCCTATAAACAAGCCCTACATCTTGCCATCTCCACCTCTAACGAGAAACAGGATGCCCTCGGCATTCACAACACCATAGACGAGCTTATTGAAGCGCCGAGTATTAGCCAATACGAACGATTCGCCAATTCCACCACGGGCAGGCACATTCTAGGCACCCTAGGCATAACCTACACCACCCAATTCGGGCGAAAAGTACCCATCCCTTCAAACATTCGCGCTCAGCTAGTTATCCCACCCATACCTCGCAATATGCACCCTGAACACAATTCGGAGCGACGTGCCGAAAGAGCTAAACAACTTCAAAAGCGCTACGACCAAGCCGCTGACGTAACCTACGTGGACGCAGCAGAGTACCCCAACCAAAACGCCATGGCGGTCGTCGCCGTCGCGGGTTCGCACTGCCGCCTCGCCGCGGCCGCATCAATACTCACCACGCAACCCGAAGTAGGAGAAGAAACGGCCATCGCGTTGGCCTACGCGGCTCCCAATGCATGCTGCATCATCAGCGATTCAAAAACGGCCATTCGCAACTACACAAGAGGACTGATGGCGCCCCAAGCGCAGAAGATACCCTCTGGCACTCCTCCCTCAAGGCAACGCCGCGTCCAGATCATCTCGGCCCCTGGTCACTCGGGTCTGGCTGGAAACGAAGCTGCCCACGATGCCACCCGAGCTCTCGCACACCGGGTTCCGCGTCTTCCGATCCCGACCAGCCCTCTGTTCTGCATCGCGGTCACGCGCGGGACCGAATGGTCACGTTTAGAGAAATTCTCCTGCACTACTGCAGAGAGCGGTTACGCTACCCCCCAGCACACAAAACACTGAATAAATCTCAATCCACCACTTGGCGACTCCTTCAGACGCGAACTTTCCCGAACCCGGTGCTTTACAACCGCATTTACACCGATGCATACTCCCCACTCTGCAAAGCGTCTGAGGCCCGCGCTGACCTCGATCATATTATCTGGCAATGCCCCAAAGCCTCACCCACCAACACCTCCCGCACTAACGCACGCATCATAACTACGGCCGAGCAGTGACAGTCATTGCTGCTCAGCTTGGACCCAGAGGAGCAGCTCTGGGCCGTCCGGATGGCCGAAGAGGCCGCCAGAAAGCAAGGACTGGCCGCCGTCTGAGGAAGGGGGTGATTGGGGGTTAATCTCCCGACCCCCGCCACCCCTGAACCCCATCAAGGACATAATAAAGTGTTATCTCTTTCTTGAGAAAGTAAATTGGAATCTGCGATAACGGGAAAACAGTACGTTCCTTGAGGGTTGCCTTGATGTTAGCTCCGACAAATAGACACGTAGTTATGCCTTCAGCACGTACGAACATCTATGCAGGTTATCCCCCCCCCCCCCCAGCTCCCCTTTCCACCCTGCGTTTTTCTTAGCACCTGCTCAGTTGCACTAAGGTCTAGGTCCTAGCACAAGGAAACTCGCACAAGACGGTACAAGTGAGTGGCACTCTAGTGTGTTTTACAGTCTTCTGTTTCGTCTTTCGTGCTATTGCCTTCAAAGATGGTGTTCAGCTGCGTTGCGCCAGTGTCAGGAGACCAATAAATGGTCGACGTTCGTGTTTCGTAAGGGCGTTCTGGAATCTGCCAATTAGCCTTCTCCCTTCTCCTTCCTCTATCCTGAATACCCCTCTTATTCAAACTCCTTTTCTCTCTGAGTTTCTCACTTTTCTTTTTTTTTTTTTGGCCCCGTCTTTTCTATTTAATGAATGAAGTTCGCGAGCAGTGCATGGCGTGCGCTATCGGTACACTTAACTACTACTCTCCTTCTTCCCTTACTAACGTCATTGTTGAGCTTTTACACCACGTTTATTCTTTTCAGCTTTGTATTCTTTATATATGTTTAGCTTCGAGAACTGTGCTTCAGAAGAGTTTCGTTCCGTGTGCATACAGGTCCATGCGAGATTGTTTCGCATGATTCTCCCGTATAACTGCTTCGGCTTCGTAACAAGCAACAGAGCAATATTTCCAAACAGTTCCCTCGCCACTGACTTTATTCCCACGGCAATTCATTCACTCAGGCAATAGTGACAAAGCTTGTTTCTTTTTCAGTTTGAAAATCACTTCGCCACACTCGCCCGCATGAAAAAATTAAAGGAAAGATGGAACGTGGGGTTGTTTTCATGATGTCACGTTACGGGCGACGTATACAACATACCAAACTACTGAGAAATTTGCATCGCTTATAAATACTAGATAGACTGCTTCATCGTATGTTCACGTGCCCGCGAACATATCGACTTCAAAGTGTGAATGAATAATGGGTCACCCAGCGGATTTTCTTACATTCGCATAGTTATAATCATGGGGACAAACCTTGTAAACAAAGCGCCACCGTAGTGTGGCCAAAACTACCGTATTCTGCAAGGTTACAAAGAAGCCAAACTCCCCCTCTCACCCCCTTTAAACTGATGTGAAGGAGTAATTAAATTCCTTGGATGCCAGCCCCCGCAACGGCACTAGAGAGGCTCACCTTGACACATTTTCTAGCCGGAATTTCCACCGAAAAGCGCCCCCGAAGCGTAACGCCCTGAACGTAAACCTATGTACCACCGTTCATGCATTCCATCATGGACCAGTTCGCGCTGCTTACGTCACTCGCCAAAGCTAGCGCTAATCTACTTGAGCGTAAACATCACGCATGGCGCAGAGTTTCCGGTTACACTAATCAGTTGACCAACCAATCTAATGTTCAGCGAGCAGCCTAGATAGTATTGCCCGCAAGTATGCGTAAAAACGACACCACGCGAGAAATGGAGCAAAGATGGCCACCTGCGCTGCTGCACCGGCGACAACGCGACGCTTTTTCTTCAATGTCCGCTCGTTATTGCATTTCTAGTATTGGTATATTCGTTCTATGTGAAAAGCAGAAGTTGGCGCGGCTTCGGAGATAGCTCAAAGAGCAATGATCCATCTATCCGTGGTTCTTTTACAAAAAAACTCACTATATCTGTCGCGGTGGCCCAAGCGACTATGGCTTTCAGCTGCTGAATAGGAGGACGCGGGTTCGATCATCTGTATTTCGATGGAGACGGAATGCAAGAAACTCGCGTCTATGTTTATATTTAGCGGAACGTTAAAGATCCCCAGGTGGTCCAAATTACTCTGGAGCCCAATATATATATAGGGCGTTTTTTCGTGGTCCGTATAGTCCTTATAGTCCGTTTTTCGTGGATGCTGTATATACACCCATAATTACATCGATTAGAAAAAGTCGATATTTGAATTTGATGCAAATTGACGAACTCACAGATTGGCTCTCGCGCCCTCTGAAGATAACTCTGACTCCTACATACGTATATTAGCATACATATATCGAGTCTCAGTGAATGCAAGTGGGTTTGCGCTTCAATATAAATGAGCTAGTGCGCCCAAGTTATAAGCGTGGGCTTGAGTAAGTCCAGGCAAATTGTAGCCCCATCTGAACGCAAATCTGAACCCGTGTAGTTATGCAAAGTAAGTAACTGTAGAGACTCGGTAAGTGAATAAGACAAGTGAATAAGACGTTCATCTGTTCATTCGGTCAATCTATTCATAGTGCTTCAAGCGTCACATCATAAAGGCGTTATATGCGTAGTGGACAAAACGAAATTTCTCAGCAATGTAGTACGTAAGAAGAAGCAAACGATTCAATGCCTATACGAGGCCACATGCAGGGGCCTTCTGAAGTATTTTACAAATAAAAAAATAAATAAGTAAGTAAAGAATACTTGTTGCCGGACATATTGGCAATCGCTCAAAAACGTTTTAAGGAGCGCGAGAAGACGAAACGAACGCACACATGTCCCGTAACGCTTATTCTTGGGTATGACCATTACGGGAATACAACATGCAATGTATTCACTCCTAACTAAAGTTTACGTGCAAGATCAGCCACTTCGTGGTGGCCATAACATAACCGCACCGCGTTTTAACCTTGGCACTTAAATTTTTCGGTATGAACTTCCCGTTTCGAGTTGTCTCTCTCAGTGCCTCTCTCACAGCCAATGCCTGTCACGCGCTATTTAATAATGCGCCCAGCTGCTATGTCTCGCGGAGACAGTGCCGTCTGATTTCGCTTTCGTTTTCTCTCCAAGTTCACAGATTCGTGGGCGGATACGTCTCTGTATGCCTGAAACGCCTTCTCAGCGTAGCTCACCCGCGCTTTAATTAAGCTATCGAAAGGGCCGCGGTTCTGCGTACTACCTATTTGTGCGTTTTGGCACACTCTCGTCTCAGCAATGGATTAAAACTTGAATGCGGTGCTTCAGTGCTCCCGCTTGCCCCGGAAGCGGCACGTGGAAGGACATTAAGTAATTGAAGTGTGCTCTTCCGAATATATGTGCTGCGGAGAGCATAGCATAGCCGAATAGCACATTTCTGAGCTGTTCACATTTTCTTTCTATTTATTCATTTTTATGAGGCTCTGGGAAGCGAGACATTGTGGCTTTGTGCTTCAGTAATACACGGGAAATTAAGCTGGTCTCTAGTTCGGGCCCGGCGCGCCAGCAATCTCGCACGATATTGCGGAGCAGAGGTGAAGGTATTCGCGACATCACAGCGATCCTTTTAACGTCTCTCCCCTGCACTATTGAAACGCAGCCTTGCTTTGAAATACGCCATATTGAATGAGTCCTTCGGTAGCTTGAACCATTCGTTTGGCTGCTGCTTCCGATCTTTTTGCACCGCACTGGCTGGTGATTTCACACGTGCGCTGTGCCAGCGAATAACGATGGTCAGCCAGGCTGCAAAATAGAAAGGCGAGTTCACTTCTATTCTTAATGTTCGGTTTAAAATATGTACGACAGACAGAGCCTATAGGTGCGCCGAAGCAAAACGCTGCCGAACCCTTGCTCTGTGTACACTTGTATGTACGTGGCTGCGGGGTCCGCATTACGGCACCGAAGCAAACTGCAGGGACACTCGCGGGAGCTGGGCGGGGCGCGCCCCGTTTTTGTTCCCATCACTTTTTCTTCTTTTTTTTCGTTTTCTGCTTTTGTCACACGCCCTGCCCCGCTCCGGCAGACTTGTACAAGCCGCATAAGGGATGTCATGAATTGTGCAAACGTGCGCGTGCATGCGCATACGGACATGCGCGCACAGACACTCTTAAATACACAGGGCAGGAGCACGCACACCCTTATGGCGCCATGCATAGTGCGCATTTCTGTCGGCTGCGTGTGGTTGTAGGATCGCGAATCTCCAGAATCCGCGCAGAAAGCGCCAATATTTCGCTAAGACCGCAGAGCGGAGCCAACGTCCGTGAAATCGCCGGCCCCTTTCGCGCCCTAGGTCTGCTCGCGCATTGCGTCAATACTCCGAATGATGACCCGTACAGCTGTGGGCGTTGCGATAATTTGCCACGGTGCGGTTTGTGTATGTGTGTGTGTACGCATACACTTTTTCCTTTGTTCCTTCTCGTACCGTGCCACGGGACTTGGCGGCGAAGATGCACGACCACCCAGCGAGAACCGTGCCGGTTCTCGCGATTCCTCGGAGCAACGGGGTCGTGATCGCGCACGGCAGCCGTATGGCGCTGTACGGGCAAAGGCGACGACCTCGAAATAGAAACGCCGCGTATCTGATGACGAGACAGCGAAAGGCGAGTGCGTCTGTCATCAGGCTGGCAGGGTTCATTTACTCGACGGCCCGATCGAGCCAGTGCGCGCGCCAGACGGCGGCTCGTCCGGCGGTGCGCGAGGCTGACTCCGCGGCGTCCAGACTCGGGGGCGACGCGGAGGCCTTGCAGGAAGGAAGCCGCCGAGGAAATGGGAAAGCGAATGCCCGCTGCCGCTCAGCGGGAGTGGGGAGGGGGGGTGAAAGGGGGAACGGCGCGCGTGCGTTGTTCGTTTCTCGTGGCGAGCTTACATCGGCGGGTGCGACCCGGATCGCAGAGGGTAACGGGAGCGCAAAATAAGAAGCTGGACGTCAAGCCACGCCGAGCGGATATACCAGTACTTTAAAGACAGCGCGCATCTTGTTAGTGCCCTTGCACCCTTAGGTTATGAAAATGTAATCAAGAAAGAGCCGTATCTCGCTCGAGTCCGCGTGCTTTGGCAGATAGAGTTAATGGGCGGGCTCGCGTCAGCGTTTGTCCGATTGAGTGAGTGAGTGAGTGAGTGAGTGAGTGAGTGAGTGAGTGAGTGAGTGAGTGAGTGAGTGAGTGAGCATTTTATGACTGTGCGCCTGGGTCGAGATACAGGGTATATAGAACACTTTCGTATACTGAATATGGGAAAAAGATGGAACATTTGCACTCGTACACGTGTATCGTCTGCGTTTCTTTTTAATTTCGGAGAGCTTCTAAAATAAATCACCTGGAGCAGGTAATTAGACCTGCTCAGGTGGATTATTTAAAGAGGCGGGCATTACTTTTACGTAGTTACATCGCAATGTTAAGTTACCTGATTGACAAAGTTCCATTAATTAGCATTTTAGTTATTCACTTAGGCACACACATTAAAACTCATAAGTTGAATCAGTAGTCAAGTCACGTCTGTTTTGCGGAAATCTCAAGACAAGCGTCACCGTCGAGATATCCATCCCCAAAATGTGCTGCTAAACACATTGACGTTCCGTTTATTAGCCTCCTAAAAGCCTCCCTCCAGCAGTTTTGAACAATACATTAGAACCTCGTTGAAACGTTCCCCTTACCTACATTTTTAGGCGCCAAGGTTCGCAACTGAGAAGACAATAAAATGACCCAACTGAGTTACGCTCATATTTGACCGGTTCGTACGTTTAGGGAAAACACAATTTTTCGGCACCAACGTTCAGTACGTCGCCAAAGTGCGACTGTATGATACGTTTTCCGGCCGCTAGATACCATGTAAACAAGAAAATGCGCGAGGCGCGCGCGATCGAGTACAGTATATAGCTGCCCGCCGAGGCAGCTTCACCGCGATACTCGCCGGCCCGTCTCACGTGAAAACACCGGCGCGCACTCAGTTCCTCATTTAGGTACCAGCAAATGTTATCCGAGAGTCGTCGCACGCGGCATTCGTAGCTATCACCGCCAATCGTATTGCGACAAGCACCTTCGTCTGGTTAACAGCGCGGGGTGCCGTCGGAAGCGCAGCGCACGCTTTAATTAGGCGACTGCTTTAATTAAACGAGCCGCCGCTTCCTGCTGCAGACTGCGATCGTATACGCTTTCAGGCCGCTAAATCCCATGTGAACAAGACGAGGCGCGACGCCCGCACGATCAAGGACAGTATCCACACGTCTCACGCGAAATCGTCAGCGCGCACAGTTTCTTATTCCGGTACCAGCAAATCTCCGCCCGGGTCGTCGCACACCGTATTCATAGGTATCGCTGCCGAACCTAATGCGATAAACATCTTCACCTATCTGTATTAAAGGGCGTGGTGCATAGTGCCATTGGTAGCGTGCTGAGCGCTTTTAGAAGGCGATAATCCAAATGTGCCGCCGTTCCCTGCTGCAGGCGGCGCGATGTGGGCATCACGTTTCGCTTCGGCGGCGTCTGGCGTCGCCGACCAGCTGGATTTCCTTTCGGTTCCCCGTCGCCCTCTTAAAACACCACGCGATAGGAAAAGAAGAAAACGCGTCTTGGGCCACCGGAGCACCACCAGCTCGACTTGCGTCGGCGTCTCGTGCCGCAACGATTGGCGCGACGCTTCGTATTACGTAGATGTTAAGAATAGTTGAGTCTATCAATTTTTTACTTACATTCGGATCTGACGCTTTCCCTGTTAGTACGTTTTTTCTTCGCGGTTTTTCCCAAAGTGTATGGACGAGGTTCTACCGTATTAACTTTTCATCCCTGTCCGTCTTCCTCAGTGCAGGGCAGCAAACCGAACGTGCGTATGGTTAACCTCCCTGCCTTTTCTCTCTTCTGTTTCTCTCTCTTTAACTGAAACGACAATGCTCTTTTTTTTTTCCTTCGAGATATTGGGGATGGTACCGATACCACGAGACGAGTGTGCTAGAAAGCGATTCTGCAGCGATACCTTCAGCTCGATTTTATGCTACTCATACTGTCTACCATTCATGGTCGGCTGATTCAGGGTCGGCATTAATAAAGCAGCTGGAGCGTCATTCCGACCACTGACGAAGCGCGAAAAGCATTAAAAAGGAATTTCATCGGAAAAGGCATCGCTACAAAGTCGCGGCCCTATAGGGCCCCATATAGCGTAAAACTATACCAATCGGTTTTTATTCGAATCGCCTGATGTGAAATTTAGGTAACCACCGATGGGGCGGCAGCTCGCAGTGTAGTTTTAACTGGCCAATGAAACGCTCTCCTCGTTCATAGGAGGTAACTTTTGTTTGCTTTCAAATAGAATAGGTAGCATTGCCTTGTTCGACAAGTTCTTATTTTTTCATTGGCTGACCACACGCGTGGAGCACGTAGAAGTGGAGATGGTTTCAGTGGTGCCGGGCTAGCGTAGCGGAAGTACACAACCGCATGAGGAGCGTGGTGCTAGCGTCGGAGACTGGTCGCGCACTTCACGCCTAGCTTTCGGTGTGTGGTAGAAAATCGCGGCGTCGTGCAACGGAAGGGTAAAAATGCAGCTAAAACTGATCCCCCGCGAAGAAAAGTTATATGTGCCGAAAGGGCTCGACCACGTTATACTGCGACGCAAAAAAAAAATGAAAAAAAAAGGATATTATATGCAAATATATGATTTTCCCCGGCATCTCGGAGTCGCAAGTGCCAAAGCGATTGGTGGGCAGGCATCTTAGATTCATTTCAATTAGGGGTAGTCTCTGCTATTCGGGAAAAAAAAAAGATCACTTGTGTTCGGCGTATCAATGCATTTAATGCATACATATCACTTTGACACAGTGAGTTTTCACGGTTATGTGACATCGCGTTACAGTCAGGCGAAGTGCGCGCAGACCGACAACTTTGGTCAGGTACGGAGGGCCGACAGTGAAAAAGGCGTACGATCGGAAATAAATACTCTTCTTTTGTTCAGTTTAACCGTGCACAATCAGTGTGTCCACGTCACATCAGATGGTCAGCTGTTGCGGTTTTCGTGACGTCGCGTGACATACAGGCGAAGTTGGGGTGGACTGAAAAATGTTTGACCAATCCAAGAGGGCTGATTGAAGAAATCGAATAGAAAGGTTTGGAATACCTTTACGTTACAGCGCCCCTAGTCTCGGAATTTTCGCTCAGTTAATGTATGACTTCATTATAACGCAACTTTTTTTTTTGTCAAATACAACATGTGCCTTAAAATGAAAAATTAGGAGGGTACTTAATGAATATTTTTTACTTAACTACCTGAACATTGAGACTTACCGGGGCAGGTAATATCTGCTTCATCCAGCCATCCATCCACCTTAGAAAAAACAGCGATATCTTGCTTTCCTCCCACTCTTCATTTCTTCCTTCTCCATTTTGCTGTCTCCTCCTTTCTGAAGAGCAGGCAGGCATTGTGCCCCTTCCGGTGGCAGTTACCAGCCTGCTTCTCGCTTTCCCACTCATCTCTGGTGTATATATGTTTTCAAAACTAATATTAATAATAATTATGGGCCGTACGTGGCGGCGACAAGGTAGCCTATAGCCGCTTGCGGCATTATCTTACTGAGCTATGTCTTATGCTCGGTTGCGGTAGTCGGAAGTTGAAATCATTCCCGTATTTCTTTTTCTGTCTTCTTTTTTTTAACGATGGTGTATCTGCGTATGACATCCTCCAGTGTGCTACATGTGCAGGCTTGGAGTGGCGCCTGACACCGGCGAAAGATGCCGAGAGCGAGTGTGGCTATACTAATCAAGGTACAACCAAATTAGGAAAGCCCACTACGCTTGAACAAAGACACTCCCTCACCAGAACAGGAATTGGCCTCCCTGGTGCAGTATTCGGCCACGACCTCACTAATGAAATGATCTCCTCAAAGAACTGGCCCTCAGTCCCCAGCGGCAGCGGAGCATCTGACCAAGGCGGCGGTCAGACTTGCAACACAGCAGAGGGTGCTAAGAATATCTGGGTCCGGACAGGCCGCCAATGGAAACTGACCCTTGCAAAGTTTAACACACGAACCCTCTCGAGTGAGGCAAGCTTTGCAAGACTCTTCGAAGAGCTATCAGACATTGTTTGGGATATTATCGGCCTTAGTGAGATTAGAAGACCTGGTGAGGCTTACACATTGCTGAATAACGGCCATGTCCTCTGCTATAGAGGTCTGTCCCGGATCAGAGGCAATACGGGGTGGGATTCCTAATCCATAAAAACATAGCGGGCAACATCGACGAATTTTACACCATCAACGAGAAGGTAGCAGTAGTCGTAATCAAACTCAATAAAAGGTATAGATTAAAGGTAGTACAATCCTACGCTCCAACGTCCAGTCACGATGATGAGGAGGTAGATCAGTTTTATGAAGATGTTGAATTAGCGATGAGAAAAGTGCAAACGCGGTATACGGTAGTAATGAGGGACTTCAAAGCAAAAGTGGGGAAAAAGCAGGCGGGTGATCAGGCAATTAGCAACTACGGTGTCGATTCTAGAAACGCTAGAGGCGAGATGCTGGTAGAATTCGAAGAAAGAAATAAGCTGAGAATAATGAACACTTTTCTCAGGAAACGTAGCAACAAAAAATGGACCTGTAAAAGCCCTAATGGTGAAACAAGAAATGAAATTGATTTCATACTTTCTGCCGCTCCCAGCATAGTGCAGGATGTTCAAGTAATAGGTAGGGTAAAATGTAGTGATGATAGGTTAGTGAGGGCCAGGATCCACCTGAATTTAAATAGAGAAAGAGTAAAATTGGTCAAGAAAAACAGGTGAACTTAGAGGCAGTAAGGGTAAAAGCAGACAAATTTAGGCTGGTGCTTCGAAACAAATATGTAGTCTTAGAACAGAGAGATGATGATGATGATATAGAGGTAATGAATAAAACCGTAACGAGGCTGGCTTCACAGGCAGCAATTGAAGTAGGAGGCAAGGCACCAAGGCAACCAGTAGGCAAGGAGGAGGAGGAAAAAGTGGAGAAGGAAAGGTAGGGAGGTTAACCAGTTTAGCTTAACCGGTTTGCTACCCTACACATGGGAGAGGGATGGGGGAGATTAAAGATGGGGAAGGGGGAGAGAGAGAGCGCATAGCACAGCACACACACATCGTCCGTTGGAGTCCATCAATCTGGCTTGGTACGTGACATCACTCTCACAGCCGCTTGTCTAATCCAGTCTCTTTCAAAAACCGAAGTAGTCCCTTTGTCGCCTTCACCTGCGATGTCTTCTGTCGGCGGCATGTGAAAATCGTGTCGAGGGACAATGGTCTACTGTCAAGGTGCGCTAGAACAGATGCCAGGGACTGTCGCTGAACATTATATTCAGGACAGTCGCACAGAATATGTTCCAGCGTCTCCTCGCAAAGACAGGCATTACAGAGAGCGTTGTCGGCCATTCCAATGCGGAAGGAGTAAGATTTCGTGAAAGCCACCCCTAGCCATAAGCGATAAAGCAGAGTCGCCTCTCTTCGGCGGAGTCCAGTTGGCATATAGAGATGCACCAACGAGGGCAGATGGTATTGACGGTTGCTCTGGTTGGTCTGGCTGTTTGGTGTGCCCCATAGAGATAGCGTGATCTCCTGTGCAAGCACTCGAAGTCTGCTAGCTGCGTCGGATCGTGAAAGCGGTATGGCCTCTTCTTGTGCGTCTTCAAGAGCTGCCCGAGCGGCATTATCGGCATCTTCGTTTCCAGTGACGCCGCAGTGACTTGGCAGCCACTGAAACGTCACGTGGTGTCCTTTCTCCTGTGATGTATGGAGTAGGCACCTAATATCGAATACGAGCTGTTCGAATGGCCCGCGACGCAGAGCTGATTGTACAGATTGTAGGGCTGCCCTTGAGTCGCTGAAGATTGACCATTTTCGAGGTGGCTCCCGATTGACGAAACGAAGTGCAGCACGAAGAGCAGCTAGTTCAGCAGATGTCGATGATGTTGGGTGGTCAGTCCTAAAAACCAGTAGGCAAGATCTCCTAAGTAACAAAGGACCTAATAGAGAACCCACAAAGAATGAAAGTGTCCAACTCAAGAGATAAGATAGAATTCGCGGAACTATCAAAACTCATAAACAAGGCGAAAATAAGTCATATTCGAAATTATAACGGAAGAAAGACTGAGGAAGCCGCAAAAAATGGACGCATCCTGAAATCAGTGAAAATTAAACTTGGCATTGGACAAATCAAGATGTATGCGCTAAAGGATAAGCAGGGTAATGATCAGCAATCTGGAAGATATAGTAAAAGCAGCAGAAGAATTCTATACTGACCTTTACAGTACCCAGACGACTCAGGAGCGCTCTATTCAAAACAATAAGGAACCGTTTACAGAAGCTTCTCCTATAACTAGAGATGAGGTCAGCAAGGCCTTGCCAGTCATGAAACGGGGAAAAGGGTAGGAAAGGATGGAATAACAGTCGATTTAATCAAAGATGGAGGAGACATATTGCTAGGAAAACTGGCGGCTCTCTATACGAAGTGTCTATCGACTGCAAGGGTCCCAGAAAACTTGAAGAATGCAAAAATTATGCTAATCCACGAAAAGGGCGACGTTAAAGAACTAAAAAATTATAGGCCCATTAGCTTACTCCCAGTATTATATAAAATATTTACCAAAAAAAATCTCCAACAGAATAAGGACAACACTGGAATTTAGTCAACCAAGGCAGCAGGCTGGCTTTAGGAAGAGTTACTCTACAATGGATCACATCCATGTCATTAACCAGGTTATCGAGAAATCCGCAGAGTACAATAAACCTTTCTATATGGCTTTCATAGATTACGACAAAGCATTTGATTCAGTAGAGATACACAATAAACCTTTCTATATGGCTTTCATAGATTACGACAAAGCATTTGATTCAGCAGAGATACCAGCAGTCTTAAAGGCATTGCGTGATCAAGAGTACAGACCGCTTACGTAAATACACTAGAAAATATCTACAGAGATTCCACAGCCACCTTAATTGTACACAAGAAAAGTAGAAAGATACCTATAAAGAAAGGAGTCAAACAAGGAGACACAATCTCTCCTATGCTATTCAGTGCGTTCTTAGAAGAAGTATTCAAGCTATTAAACTGCGAAGGCTTAGTAGTAAAGATCGACGGCGAATACCTCAACAACCTTTGGTTTGTCGATGACATTGTTCTATTCAGCAAGAATGCAGACAAGAGTCAACAAATGATTGAGGACCTTAACAAGGAAAGTGTAAGAGTGGGACTGAATATTAATATGCAGAAGACAAAGATGATGATAAATAACCTGGCAAGGGAACAAGATTTCCATGTCGCAGCTCAGCCTCTAGAGTCTGTGGAGGAGTACGTTTACCTAGGTCAACTAATCACAGGGAACCCGGACCATGAGAAGGAAATTCACAGAAGAATAAAAATGGGATGGATCACATACGGCAGACATCGTGAGCTCCTGAATAGGAGCTTACCGTTATCATTGAAAAGGAAAGTATACAATAAGTGCATTTTACCGGTGCTGACATACGGCGTAGAGACTTGGAGGCTGAAGAAGAAGCTTGAGAACAAGTTGAGGACCGCGCAAAGAGCGATGGAACGAAGAATACTAGGCATAACTTTAAGAGACAGAAAGAGAGCGGTTTGGATCAGAGAGCAAACCGGCATGGACGATATTCTAATAGACATTAAGAGAAAAAAATGGCGCTGGGTAGGTCATGTAATGCGCAGACTAGATAACCGTTGGACCATTAGGGTAACAGAATGGATACCAAGAGAAGGGAAGCGCAGTAGAGGGCAGCAGAATACTAAATGGAGTGACGAAATTAGGAAAGTTTCGGGTGCTATTTGGAGTCGGTTGGCGCAGGACAGGGGTAATTGGAGATCGCAGGGAGAGGCCTTCGTCCTGCAGTGGACATGAATAGGCTAATGATGGTGATAATAATAATAATAATAATAATAATAATAATAATAATAATAATAATAATATCTTGCACTGACGATATTCTATATAGCAGTCTGAAAAAAACACATAGAATTAAGACAGGCGTTTTTCTTTCTTTTTTTTTTCGAACCTTCCTGTACTTTTTTATAGGTTTATGGAAGTACCCGCAAGCAAGCATATTCTTTTACGAGATCTTGAATTGTTAGTTTTACTGTAGCCTTAAACTGTCCGATCGCAGTCATAGCCCAGGCAGGGTGCGGAAACTCCCTATAACTCCCTTGGGGCACTCGGCCGCATGCCGGATGGACGGATGGATGTTAATAGCATCCCCTTTGGAACGGGGTGGTGGGTTGCACCACCAAGCTATTGCTATTATACTGCCTAATGTCCTACCTAGGTTAAAAAAGAAAAAAAGAAAAATTTAAAAAAAACACGATGAACTCCCACAATCAAATTTTCTGACCCCCTATTGTGAACTTTACTTTTGTACGTGTGCTACTTTTCTTCCGCCAACCTTCCAATCGCATTTTACTAATCTGTACTGAAGGCATGTCTACTTTTCCGCTGCTCTCGCTGAACCCCAAGGGCTTCAAGGAGGCCAGTGGTGCCTAAATCGACCGCTGGGCAAATGTCTTCACATTCTAATAAAACATGCTCCATCGTTTCCCTATCTTTACCGCAGCAAGCACATGCGTCTTCTTCCTTCTTATATCTCGCTTTATAGGTGCGTGTTCTAAGGCATTCTGATCTCACTTCGAAAAGTAATGAGCTTCCCTCTGAGTAACCATAATTTTTTTCTATCCTGATTTCGTTTTTTTCTCTAAAGTAGTTACTCATGGCAGGTTTCTTTTCCATCGCCGCCACCCATGAGATTATGTCCGCCTCTCTGGCCTTCCGGTTGATGTTCCTTGTTGCTGTGTTGCTCACCCTACAGGCTGCATGCTTGCTGGTAAGCGTCCTAGTTCTTTTCCTCCACTGCGAATCGATGTTTTTCCTGTACAGATACCTCAACACTCTCCCAGCCCATTTACTTTCTTCCATATTCCTCAGTCGTTCTTCATAATCAATTTTACTGCGAGCTTCCTTCGCTTCAAAAGTAGTCCAGCCCATATCACCCTGCACAGCTTCATTTGTAGTATTCCCGTGAGCGCCCAATGCGAGGTGTACCACCGACCTTTGCTTGGCATCGAGTCCTGATTGTACCCCTGATTTAAAGCAAACAACTGCATTTCCAAAAGTAAGTCTCGGAACCATTACACCTTTCCACATGGCCTGGAGCACCTCCTACCTATTGTATCCCCATAGCGCTCTGTGCTTCAATATGGCTGCATTTCTCTTCCCCTTTTCTGTTATTGTTTTTTCCTGTATTTCCATGAATCTATTGCCTTCGTTTATCCATATACCAAGGTATTTATATTCTTTTGCCCGAGGTATTTCCTGGTCCTGTATTGTCGTCTGTTCACTGTTTTCATTTAATACCATAACATCTGATTTTCGAACACTAAAATTCAAGCCTAAATTCTCGCCTTCATGTGCACATATATTAGCGAGCCGTTGCAAATCACTTTGCTTGTTAGGTCGCAACACAGTGTCGTCCGCACAAAATAAACCTCGAAGCTGCTGCTCACTACTGTACCCGCCTGTTTGTATGAGAGATTAAACCCGATATTGCTTCCTTCTAGCGCCCTCTCCATCTTCACCATGTACCTCATAAACAGCAATGGGGATAAAGGGCACCCCTGCCTCAGTCCCTTGTTAATTGATATCAACTTTCTCCTCGCTCCTCATCCCTTTCCATTCAACGCAAACGGTATTTTCTAGGTAAATCTCTCTCAAAAGCTGCAGACAATCATCGCCTAAGCCTTCCCCTTCCAGAATATCCCACAAAATGTTGTGGTCTGCGTTGTCATACGCTCCTGTAATGTCTAAAAAGGCCACATATAATGGTCTGCTTTCTACTCTTGATATTTAAATACGCGGAGTAAGAACAAATAAGTGATCATCCAAGCGCCTACCTACTCTGAAGCCATTCTGAAGTTCTCCCAAAATGTCATTTTCTGCCCATGCTTTCAGCTTTAATTTGGTTGCCTGCATTGCTAGCCTGTATATTACCGATGTAATGGTCAATGGTCTATACGAGTGAATTCCTTCTCCCCCTTACCTTAATAAATTAAATTATTTCTACTTTGTCGCCAATTTACTGGTATTCTTTTAGCTTTTAAAATTTTTCCCACTGCTTTCACCAGAGCTTCCGTACTTTTTGGTCCTAGTTGATTAACTAGCCTAACAGCAACCTCGGCTAGCCCTGTGGCTGTGCACTTAGGAATTTTGTTTTCCGCTTTCTTGCAGTTGAAATTTGTCAGCACCAGCTCCTTTTTCATCTGGTTCTCTTTCATGCTCGTTTTTCTTCAAATACAACTTCGTCATTGCCATGGAAAGATTCAGCTGCTATTTTTCGGATATAATTTAATGCTGCTTCCCCATCCAGTTTGGTTCCATGTTCGTCTAGGATATGTTGTTGTATTGTTGTTGACTTCCTGCCTAATAAACTTATGTGGCTCCAAAATATTCTAGGTGCGGCCTTATTTTTCTCCCCTATTTCTGACAACCAACGTTCACTTTCACCTTTTATCTTTGCTTGCACCAGTATTTGAACCATAGACTTTCTCGCCCGGTATATTTCCCATATACTGCCTACTTCATCCTGCGGCAACTGCGCCTTCTTTGCCTGCCTGTGCTCTCGGCAGGCTTTCTGTCGTTCAGCGATCGCTTCTGGTATCTCCCTGTTCCGCCAGCTTTTCGGTTTCTTTTTTTCATTTCCAACGAACGTGTTGTTTCTCTTTCCGCATTTCTGTCGGCGATACCGATACGCTGCAGCTGCGCCGCTTCCACCACTAGCGGCTGCTGGATATCCAACTAGAAATAATTCACAAACAAAAGAATCACTTATGACGTCATTGGTGAGGTCAGAAGGTAGAGAGCGAGGGCGCTCATTCGGGAGGAGGAGGAGTGTTGAAGCTAAAGCCCCTTACACTTCGTAAAGTACTGCCACGCTTTGAAGAATGCCGCGCCCTCCTTGAGCTCTCTGCCCGAAGCCGACGCCGCGTCTCTATTGGCCTAATGGCATCACGTGGCCCCTTGCGCCCGGCTTCATTTCTTTACAGTCACGCTTCAGTGCCATTTTTGCTCGAGAAGCGGCGCTTGTTGGCGCCATTCCTTGTTGGTGCGGACGGCGGTACGGACGCTCCTGTGGTCGAGGCTTCAGCGACTTCGTTCGTAGCTAAGTACCTTTTTATCTTTATTAGCTAGTGTTTTGAAGTATTTTCTGTTGCATGGAGTAGGGGCGCAAATTTTGAATTCTTGGTAAGAGTAGCAAACGCACCGGCTTTGTCTAGGTCTGGCGGCTCCCCCGTTAGGCCTAGTTGGTAGGAGGGACCTATTGATAGGCTTCGTTAATTATTTCAGCTAGCTCCTCCGATTCTTGCATGGGGTAGGGAGTGACAATTCTTTATTTTAGTTTGGGATAGCGGTCGAGGTCGGCTTTGTTTGAGTGATTTGGCGAAGTTCCTCGTTGGGCCTCGGAACGTAGGCCTAGCGATGAAATCGAAGAACGCGAAGGCCGCGGGGGACGGGGAGCAAGTGCAGTGCGACGAGTGCCTGCGATGGTGCTTCCTCGACGAAACTAAGTTCCAGAATTTAGCAGACGCGGAGGGGTCTAGCTTCACGTGCAGGTCGTGCCAGGGCGTCAGGGAAGCCGTCCAAAAACTGGAAGGGAATTGGGCGGCTAAGTTCGACGAGCTTAAGGCAGAACTGAGGGAGGAACAGGAGAAGCGGGTAGCACTGCAGGCGAAAGTTGACAATTTTGTCAAGGTGGAGGCGGCCCAGGCCGCGCAGTTAGTAAGGACCGTGGCCGAGCTTGAGGCAGAAAAAGAAAGGAGCGCCGAACTGGAAAGGCGGCTCGACGCGCTGGAGACGCGGGCAGCGGAGAAGGTCGGGTCAGGACAACAAAGTGTTGGCAAAAACTCGGAAAGTAGGGTAGACCCTACAGGCGAAGCGGGAGGCAGGGAGCCAAAGCAAGCCGTCGTCAGCTCGCCGCCGGTGACACGGCGTAGTTATAGTGAAGCTGCACAACGCGCCCCGAGTGAGGCGACGCTGCAGCCACAGGGGCGCCAGCGGGCGCAAAGGGAGGGGCAGCAGGCACAGGCTGCAGTCGAACGGTTTGCACGTAGAAGGGTCCTGGTGATAGGGGACTCCAATGTGGGGAGGGCCGAACAGGGCGTGATGGCGAGAGTGAAGGCGGACGGGCGAGTACAGGTGGAGGTGCAAGCGGGCAAGGGTATGGCGGAAGCAATGACCAAGGCGCGGGAAGTAATTGGGGTCAGCACGGAGAGCGACAGCTTGGTCATTATGCATTCTGGGCTCAATGACGTGCTTAAGGGGAGACGCCAGGACCTTGAGAGGCACATTGAGACTGGGCTGAGTAAGCTTAGAGAGGCCTCCGGGAGGGTGCATGTGACCATATGCACTATCCCAGAGGTCCAGGGCCAGGCTTACCAGGTAGAAAGGAGGGTGGTTGAGGCCAATCGGGTCATTAGGAGTCTGAGCGGACGACTCGGGTACAGCGTGATGGAGGTCAACAGGGACGTGTACGGAACCGGCTTCCGACCTTTTGTGCAGGATGGTATTCACTACAGTGGTGCCACTGGCAAAAGGATAGGGGGCAGGATGGGTCGCCAGGCAACAGCTTTTTAGAGCGCAGCTCTTTGGCGTCCGTTCCTGGGTTTCGCGTCGTCGTCGGCGTCGTCGTCGGCGTCGTCGTCGGCCTCGTAACCAGCTCCGCCCCCCTTTCATCCCCCCAGCGCTAGCAGCGACCGACTGATACCGCTGGATGCCGCGGACGCCGCTAGAGAGTCAAGATAACGTGACTGCATAGAACACCGTCGTCGCCATGCAGAAAGAGGAGGAAAGGGTCCCCCCCTCTGTTCTTGTGTGGCGGATAGCTGGGGTTGACTCACTATCGCCGTCAGCGGCATCAGTCAGTCGCTGCTATCTCTTCCCTCCTCCCTTTATCGTGTTGTCCGCTTGCTGCGCGCGCTTCTGCCCCCATCGTTTGCCGCTGGGTGTACACGCCGCCCCCCTCCGCTTCCGCTTACTGCTGGTTGCTCTCGACGGCGGCGATGAGCCTCCGCTTCGGCGGCGCGAACTGCAGGGTCTTCTCGGCGGCGGCGATGAGCTTCTGCTTCAGCCTCGCTTACTGCTGGTTGCTCTCGACGGCGGCGATGAGCCTCCGCTTCGGCGGCGCGAACGGCAGGGTCTTCTCGGCGGCGGCGCTTAGCCTCTGCTTCCCCCACGGCTGTGACAACCTCGCGAGGCACTTGTATAGATCTCGTCTTTGAAAATCAAGCATTGGTGTACCAAGTCGAACATATATCAGTCTATTTCTCCGACCACAAAGCTTCCTTCATGACTGTCAAGAACTGTTAGTGGAGTCTTTGTTAAAGGAATACGTGTGAAAAATAAAAAAAAAATTATGTGATAGCGCATACATGTGTTGCTCGATTTCTTTGCCTCAATCTATCCAAAAGGTGAAACAGCTTATTTGCTGCGCTCAAATTTCGCATTAGGAAGTAACGTAATCGTCGGTAATTTTTTTTAGGGGGACCCAGAGCCCTGAAAGAAGCAGTGTAGGCGTGGACGATTCGAGGCAGGAGCCACAAACACGCGAACATCGGTACTGTAGGAGAGGTGACAGGAATAAGCGCAAGAGCCAAATTAAGTCAGACATAGGGTTCATTAACATGCAAGGTGGCAGAAATAGGCTAAAATGGGAGGAAATCGAAGAACAACTAAGGCAGGAGAACTTAATGGTTTATGGGTTTGTAGAGACACATCTTAGGGACATGGAACAACCGCCCTGTAACCCTGATTATGCATGGGAATACTGCAACAGAGTGCAGGGTAGCAGAAAGGGTGGGGGAATTGGAGCATTCATTCATAAAAATATAAATTGGCAAAGGGTCAAACAGGAATGCAAGGAGCATTTATGGCTAGAAGGAAAAGTAGCAGGGGCGAAAACACTTCTGGGCTTTGTATACCTTTGGACAGGATCAAATGCTAAAGAGGAAAAGAAAAAAAATGTTGGACTGTATAGCAGCGGACATCAATGAGCTAGGAAAAGGATGTGAAGTAATTGTATTAGGAGACATGAATGCGCATGTTGAAGATATGGATGGGTACACAGACTCCACAGGTAACATGCTGCTGGATATGTGTGAGAGGCTTAACTTAGTTGTCTGTAACTCTACTGAAAAGTGTGACGGGATCATAACATGGGAGGTAGGGGGTCGACACTCGACAATAGATTATGCGTTGATGTCACATAGGATGTACGATAGATTAGGAGCCATGATTATAGATGAACAGGGCTCCAGAAGTATAGGTAGCGACCACAAACGTATCAAGTTGAGTTTTAAGAGGGAAACTAAAGCACGAACGACGCGCGAGGAAACGCCAGATGTGATTTTTTACTCAGAAGACGAAGTGGAAATAGCGGCCAAACAAATTGAAGAGGAAATATCAGAGAGTACTGAAACTGATTGGACTTACCCAAAGTTAATGAGACTATTTGAGCGTGAGCTAGGTAAGGCGCGAGTCAGGAAAACAAGGCAAGGGATACGAAAACTCAAGAGCTGGTGGGATGAAGAAGTTAAGAAGGCCATAAAGAAACGTCAGGAAGCCTCCAGGGAACACAGGTATTCCAAAAGTAAGGGAGAACCTGAAGCAGAAGTAGAGAGGAAATGGGTAAACTACATAAAATGCAAAAGGGAAGCATCTTATTTGGTCAACGAGAAAATCAAGACAAAAGGGTCCCAATGGCTGTCAAAAATAAGCAATAAAAAAGATAAACAGGCAGCTAGAAAATTCTGGCAACATCTGAACTCCTTGGGTAATAGGACAAGCCTAGAGCAGAGGTATATAGTAACAGCTCAAGGTACTCGGTTAGAAGGAGAGGCGGCAATGGAGCATATAGGAACCATGATGAGGGAAAAATTTACAAAACAGACAAATGGTACATGCAGTACGTCGGAAAGGGATAGCCCGGTCAACCCACTGCTTTCGCTTGGACAAAAAGAGTGGGAAAGGGCGGAGAAGAGGGTACCAAGTAGCACATCGGCAGGCCCCGATGGTATTCCAATTATGTTAATAAAGAAATTGGGCCCGAAATCTAAGAAAGCATTGAGGGAGGTGGTGAGCAAAATGCTAGTGGATGGTAAAGTGCCTGACGAATGGAGGCTAAGTAGGATGAGAATGATATATAAGGGAAAGGGGGACAAAGCTGACATAAATAACTACCGGCCTATAACAGTGACGTCAGTGGTTTACAGGGTGGTTATGCAGATTATAAAGGACAGACTGCAGGCATGGGTAGAGAACGAGGGGGTACTTGGAGAGCTACAAAATGGGTTCCGGAAGCATAGGAGGCTAGAAGACAATCTGTTCTCGCTAACACAGTGCATTGAAATAGCTGAAAAGGAACACAGACCCCTATGGCTGGCTTTTTTGGACATCAAGGGAGCCTATGACAGTGTACTTCAAGAGGGCTTGTGGGGCATTCTGGAAACTTTAGGAGTGCGAGATGGAGTAACCAATTTCTTAAAAGATATCTATGAAGGTAACCGGGTGATTATACAATGGGAAAAGCAGGTTTCGGAGCCTGTGATGATTCGGCGGGGGCTTAGGCAGGGGTGCCCATTGTCACCTCTGATGTTTATGCTGTACCTACAAGGTCTAGAGGCCAAAATACAGCAAAGCGGACTCGGCTTCAACCTATCATTTCTCAAGCAAGGAAAATTGATTGAACAGTCATTACCAGGACTGATGTACGCGGATGATATTGTATTAATGGCTGACAATGCAGAAGATCTGCAGGAATTAATGGACATATGTGGTACAGAAGGAGACAGGTTAGGCTTGAAGTTTAGCAAAGAAAAATCAGCAGTCATGATTTTTAATGATAACAGTTGCGGCGAGCATAAGATACAGGAGGCCACGCTGGAGATAGTCGATAAATACAAGTACCTTGGGGTGTGGATAAATAATGGCATTGAGTATCTGACAGAGTACGAAAAATAACCACTAAAGGTAACAGAAGTGCAGCGATTATGAAGAGTAGGGCACTGTGGAACTACAATAGGTACGAGGTAGTACGAGGGATATGGAAGGGGGTAATGGTACCAGGCCTGACTTTTGCCAATGCAGTTCTATGTATTAGAACAGAGACCCGGCAACAGTTGGAAATTAGGCAACGTGGTGTGGGTAGGCTCGCTCTGGGAGCACATGGCAAGACACCAAATCTTGGAGTGCAGGGGGATCTGGGATGGTCTTCTTTCGAGGGCAGAGAGGCTAGTAGCAAGATAGCATTTGAGGAGCGATTGAGAAAAATGGGGGAAATTCGGTGGGCTAGGAAGGTTTTCAGTTACTTATACACGAGGAATGTTGACACGAGGTGGAGGAAGCGAACTAGAAAATTGACAAGCAAATACTTGGGAAGTAGCGGGGGAACAAGTAAGGAATCATCTGTCAAGAAAAAGGTTAAGGAGGCAGAGAGGGGTATGTGGAGTACAGAGATGCAAACCAAATCGGCATTGGAGACATACAGGACGTTTAAGCAAGAAATAGCCAAAGAAAATATTTACGATAACTCTAAGGGAAGCTCATTGTTGTTCGAAGCCAGGACAGGTGTACTGAGGACTAAAACGTACCGAGCCAGATACCAGGAGATAGATTTGGTGTGCGAGGCGTGTAGAGAGGAGGAGGAAACGGCGGAACACCTGATACTTGCTTGTAAACAACTTCACCCTGCAGTTGAATCTAACGGGGAACTATTCAAAGCCTTGGGTTTTAAAGACAGTGAAAGTAGAATAGACTTTGAACAGGTAGAAATAACTAAACGGAGGCTATATGATTGGTGGACAATATCAACGCAAAAGTAAAGGAGTAAATACATAGGTATGCATGCATATAGAACCATTAAAGGCTAGGTGGCGCGCGGCGCCGCCGCCCGATTCAAAGGGTTGAGCCACAATCATCCATCCATCCATCCATCCTTCCGTTCCTATTCTGTGTAGTTTTGATTTCGTGAACGCCTTGAAGGATGTTTCGTGGCAAGTGCGACGTCGCTTCACGTCATTTTCTGTGTCCATGACCTGCTGCGCGTTCGGATGCCAATATAGTTTTAGCGAAGGCAAGAATCTGTTCGCGATACCGTCCGGTAAGCGCGACGGGTCAAGAAGAAAGACATGGCTTCACCGAATCGGGAGGGAAAACTTCCGACCAACTTCCTCCGCGCGACTATGCGAGGTAAGTTGCGAGTCTCTCAGAGTATAGTATGTGCCAGGCTTGCGTATTGTGCTGCGGGCAGTAACGTAGTAGATATTGCACAGTTCACTGTGCATGTTGTCATTTGTACGCACGCTTTAACACGATTTTTACGCAACGTCTGCTTTGTTTATGTACGCACTACGTGGTCGTGTTAGTCGTATTTGGTGCGCTTAGTCGTTTTGTACGCCAACCGGCTTGAGTTCGCGGGCACGCGAGCTTGCGTGCGATAACATAATTACGAAATTCGTAAGATTCAGCGCAGTCTTTTTGACAAAATTTCAGCCTCGATCATGAAAGCGCCTCAGGAGAGCAACTGTCTGCCTTTTGTGGTTACTTACTAGCCTTCTTTAGGTAAAATAGCGTTGTTTGCCTCATTTGTTCGTGTTCCTCGTTGGCGGTCGCCCGGTGGATTTGCGATAAAGAGGCACCGATGAAAAGCGTGCGTACTCTCCCGAAACCGTGTTACGCGGTGCGTTCGTCGCCAAGCGACAGCATCATGGGTAATTGAGACGTATGCGCTAATTCGCGTGAGCTTTAAAGTGTGCGAATCTTAAGATGCGGCGGTGGAGCACTCGCAAAGAAAACGTGCGGTCGCCCGCCCGTTGTCTCGCTGGTTTTCGTGCTTAGTCGTTTGCTCATTCGTTTAGTTCGCGCGCTCGTATAGTCGTTCGCTTGCTCGTTCATTCCACTATTAGTTTCTACAGTCCCTATGCCTAATTGAGACGCGCTTTCTGTAGGCCTCTTAGGCTGGTGCGTTTATTTACGCAGTGAGACAATGCATGGTGCACACGGACTTGTGACTGCAAAAGCAAATCTGTAATGCATCTATGCTGAAAATAAACTGTTAACTTGCAACTCGAATGCCGTTTCATATAATTTTGACCTCTAGATAAAACATCATTTCACTTGCTGCAATTTTGGCCGTGTCATGGCGGCGGGATTCTTTCCGCGATCATGACTTCACTAATAAAGGCATGTCTCGCAAATGTTACTTCGGAGGGAGTGCAACCGTCCTCAATGCATGCACTTCAGTGCAACTCGGTTAGCGACAAGTACGTCACTTAGTAAACGGACGAACCAACGCACGATGAAGTGTTATTCGTGATAAGTCATTAACCTGAAAAAAATTACTGAATCTCACAATGGTCTTGTTCGAGATTGAGTCAAGCATTGTTATCATGACTTCACTAATAATCATGACTTCACTAATAAAGTCATGTCTCGCAAATGTTACTTCGGAGGGAGTGCAACCGTCCTCAATGCATGCACTTCAGTGCAACTCGGTTAGCGACAAGTACGTCACTTAGTAAACGGACGAACCAACGCACGATGAAGTGTTATTCGTGATAAGTCATTAACCTGAAAAAAATTACTGAATCTCACAATGGTCTTGTTCGAGATTGAGTCAAGCATTGTTATCATGACTTCACTAATAATCATGACTTCACTAATAAAGTCATGTCTCGCAAATGTTACTTCGGAGGGAGTGCAACCGTCCTCAATGCATGCACTTCAGTGCAACTCGGTTAGCGACAAGTACGTCACTTAGTAAACGGACGAACCAACGCACGATGAAGTGTTATTCGTGATAAGTCATTAACCTGAAAAAAATTACTGAATCTCACAGTGGTCTTGTTCGAGATTGAGTCAAGCATTGTTATCATGACTTCACTAATAATCATGACTTCACTAATAAAGTCATGTCTCGCAAATGTTACTTCGGAGGGAGTGCGACCGTCCTCAATGCATGCACTTCAGTGCAACTCGGTTAGCGACAAGTACGTCACTTAGTAAACGGACGAACCAACGCACGATGAAGTGTTATTCGTGATAAGTCATTAACCTGAAAAAAATTACTGAATCTCACTGTGGTCTTGTTCGAGATTGAGTCAAGCATTGTTATCATGACTTCACTAATAATCATGACTTCGCTAATAAAGTCATGTCTCGCAAATGTTACTTCGGAGGGAGTGCAACCGTCCTCAATGCATGCACTTCAGTGCAACTCGGTTAGCGACAAGTACGTCACTTAGTAAACGGACGAACCAACGCACGATGAAGTGTTATTCGTGATAAGTCATTAACCTGAAAAAAATTACTGAAGCCCACAGTGGTCTTGTTCGAGATTGAGTCAAGCATTGTTATCATGACTTCACTAATAATCATGACTTCGCTAATAAAGTCATGTCTCGCAAATGTTACTTCGGAGGGAGTGCGACCGTCCTCAATGCATGCACTTCAGTGCAACTCGGTTAGCGACAAGTACGTCACTTAGTAAACGGACGAACCAACGCACGATGAAGTGTTATTCGTGATAAGTCATTAACCTGAAAAAAATTACTGAATCTCACAGTGGTCTTGTTCGAGATTGAGTCAAGCATTGTTATCATGACTTCACTAATAATCATGACTTCGCTAATAAAGTCATGTCTCGCACATGTTACTTCGGAGGGAGTGCAACCGTCCTCAATGCATGCACTTCAGTGCAACTCGGTTAGCGACAAGTACGTCACTTAGTAAACGGACGAACCAACGCACGATGAAGTGTTATTCGTGATAAGTCATTAACCTGAAAAAAATTACTGAAGCCCACAGTGGTCTTGCTCGAGGTTGAGTCAACCATTGTTATGACTTCACTAATAATCATGACTTCACTAATAAAGTCATGTCTCGCAAATGTTACTTCGGAGGGAGTGCAACCGTCCTCAATGCATGCACTTCAGTGCAACTCGGTTACCGACAAGTACGTCACTTAGTAAACGGACGAACCAACGCACGATGAAGTGTTATTCGTGATAAGTCATTAACCTGAAAAAAATTACTGAAGCCCACAGTGGTCTTGTTCGAGATTGAGTCAAGCCATTGTTATCATGACTTCACTAATAATCATGACTTCACTAATAAAGTCATGTCTCGCAAATGTTACTTCGGAGGGAGTGCAACCGTCCTCAATGCATGCACTTCAGTGCAACTCGGTTAGCGACAAGTACGTCACTTAGTAAACGGACGAACCAACGCACGATGAAGTGTTATTCGTGATAAGTCATTAACCTGAAAAAAATTACTGAAGGCCACAGTGGTCTTGTTCGAGATTGAGTCAAGCCATTGTTATCATGACTTCACTAATAATCATGACTTCACTAATAAAGTCATGTCTCGCAAATGTTACTTCGGAGGGAGTGCAACCGTCCTCAATGCATGCACTTCAGTGCAACTCGGTTAGCGACAAGTACGTCACTTAGTAAACGGAAGAACCAACGCACGATGAAGTGTTATTCGTGATAAGTCATTAACCTGAAAAAAATTACTGAAGCCCACAGTGGTCTTGTTCGAGATTGAGTCAAGCCATTGTTATCATGACTTCACTAATAATCATGACTTCACTAATAAAGTCATGTCTCGCAAATGTTACTTCGGAGGGAGTGCGACCGTCCTCAATGCATGCACTTCAGTGCAACTCGGTTAGCGACAAGTACGTCACTTAGTAAACGGACGAACCAACGCACGATGAAGTGTTATTCGTGATAAGTCATTAACCTGAAAAAAATTACTGAAGCCCACAGTGGTCTTGCTCGAAGTTGAGTCAACCATTGTTATGACATCACTAATAATCATGACTTCACTAATAAAACCATGTCTCGCAAATGTTACTTCGGAGGGAGTGCAACCGTCCTCAATGCATGCACTTCAGTGCAACTCGGTTAGCGACAAGTACGTCACTTAGTAAACGGACGAACCAACGCACGATGAAGTGTTATTCGTGATAAGTCATTAACCTGAAAAAAATTACTGAAGCCCACAGTGGTCTTGTTCGAGATTGAGTCAAGCCATTGTTATCATGACTTCACTAATAATCATGACTTCACTAATAAAGTCATGTCTCGCAAATGTTACTTCGGAGGGAGTGCGACCGTCCTCAATGCATGCACTTCAGTGCAACTCGGTTAGCGACAAGTACGTCACTTAGTAAACGGACGAACCAACGCACGATGAAGTGTTATTCGTGATAAGTCATTAACCTGAAAAAAATTACTGAAGCCCACAGTGGTCTTGTTCGAGATTGAGTCAAGCATTGTTATCGGGCTGCCGCTTCGCGCACGAATGCTAAAAACTTTTTTTTTTGTGTACGCAGAGTCCCGACTCGATGATCGGCCGCGGTATTTCTGTCGACGTTGAGACACGAGAAACATAATAGCCCCAGCGCCCACCTCTGAACCTTTGCGCGCGCTTAGATTGGCAAGCACGCACGTTGGCGGGACTGTAGCTTGTAATACACTTTCGAACCTTCAGAGCAGTGATCTCCGTCAGCCTTTGTACGTCATAGCTGATGCGCGCCGCGAATTCACATGGTAAGGACAGCGCAGTTTCTTTAGGCTGAGGGCTTGCTGGAAGTCAAGATGTTGTCATTCGATCGTAAACGTGTTATTTACAACTATTCGCAACAGGATCTGGCGACATGCCCTTAACAAATGTTGCGTACCTAATTGTAGAGCACGCGTTACATTCGCAGTCGTCAACGCACAGCGTTAACACTCCTTCAGATACTTGTTAAAGAAATAGTTATCAAAAAATGAAACAAAAGCTGCCGTTATTGAATTTGTATAGTCATCCGACTAGAAATTCTACGCTCTACACGAAGTTACACGGAGCTGGAAAGCCAACGTGAGCGCCTAAAGAGCACTGCCTTGCTATGCATGCATTCACTCTGCGAAAGGTCGTCTGCTGCGCTCGAGCATCGTAGGCGGCGCCACGGTCGTGGAGGGAGCGTGAAAGAGAGGAGAAACGAGGAGGAGTGAAGGCAGAGGAGGAGAGTGTCACTACTTTACGAAGTTTAAGGGGTTTTAGTTGAAGCGGAAGCCCCCCTTTCGCCCTTCGCATGCAAGCGGGATATGTTCGTACGTTCTTGCACACTTTCTTGCTGGCCGGGCGGTAACATTGGCCAAATCGCGGTGCAGGACCCGCTGAAGTGTGCCGTCTTTACGAAGCACTTTTTCTTTCTGCCGCGTATACCTTGCAAGCTTTCGTCGATTCTTTAAAGCAGTGAGACATCGGTCTTACACGTCAGCGCTAAGCAATTATAAGAAATATTTATATAGGAAACCATGGCTAACTACCAATATTCGCTGTTAAAATGTTACATTTCGTCATTTCGTGAAAGTAGTCGCTTTGAAATTTCTAACTTGTGCTCAAGTCTATGGCTGTAGTTCAACGAGCCCACACAGATAGTGGGCGCTAGTATGAAGAAAATAACTTCCTGGCACCAACATTCATTAATTTTGTTCGTGTGTTATGAAGTGGATCAAGTAAAGCTGGCCTATTTCACAGTCAGCTAAAACTAAACACAAATGAAAAATGAACGTTTTTGTGTTTATTCACACATTGTGTACTGGAAAAAGACTGACCTCCACGCAGTGCGAAAGTGTCGCTCTGCATAAAAATTTAGAGAAAATACACAGCTTAAACCTTCTTCAGTGCAATGAGGGGAGCATCAAAACGCAAAAAGGAATTAGGTGCGTGCGTCGTTTCGCCGTCATTGCTCTTGAAATATGCGTATTTTTTTTTTACTTTAGCCTTGGCTGTTCATGTCGACAAAGAGTAAAAAAACTGTATAGCCCAACAAACACGGCACTCAAGCTCTTCATAACAAGTCTTTCACCGGTAGGTACCGGATAAGCTGCCGTCATGACAAACGAGTCGAGCAACACTGCTCGTATGTCTCAGGCTCGCACAGAACTGGTTTACTCGTACAAAATGTATACCTGCTCAGAAAAGAGAGCGAAATACTTGTGCTTACCCGTTGTCATTAGGGAAGCTGAAAAACTGCGCAGAACTGGAAATACCGGTGTTAGAACACCACAGAGCTGCACAAGACATGTGTGGCGCCGATTTTAGCCATCTTCGTCTAATGCTTGGTAGACCGTCCTCCGTTCGTTGCGCGCCTGATTAAGTTTTTCTGTCTCACCTTTTCCATCTTCATACTTGGCACGGGAACCGAAGCTCATGACCGAGTGCGATCCGACTTGGGATATCGCTGAGCAAGTGACAAGTGTGAGCAGAGGGAAGCTGCACGGACACACCAAGTCAACCACTTCCCACGCTTCGCTCGATTTAAAATTCGCAAGAAGAGAAATAAGAAAATAACTAAACAAAAAGCACAGTTGTTTGCCGCTCACTCAAATTTTCTGAATTTCTAAAAACTTGTTCATCACAAGAAATGTGAACATCCACACCTTCTTTATTTCGTTCCACGAGATCTTAGCATGTGCGGCAACCGCTAGAGCCTGCACGTTCCTTGAAACCGACACTATCACTTGCCTTCCGGGGTTTGGCCCAGGTGCCTATAAAAAGCTGGTCATTTAGTCGTCTACGGGCCTCACTAGGGTAAGTGGCTTTGTCCACCATTACGACTACACTATCCTTATCAGCAGGTTTAATGATTATGTCACCACGGCTAGCCATCAATTTCTTCTATGCTTTCACTTTATCACTGAGGTTATGGCGAACAGCAATTGTGTTTGTACGCTTCGAATACGCTGCGCTTTACTGCTCTGATATACAGATCAAGGCATGTTTATATATACATTATATATATATATATATATATATATATACATACATGTGCGTGCGTGCGTGTGCGTGTGTGATATATGATATTTAGCATGTTGCATTTGGGTCCTGCGAACTAAACTGCTAAGAAGGTTGGCGCTGCGTTATGCCAGACCGCTAATCTAGGGCAACAGCCTCTTGAATGCAAATGCCATCGTACCTTACGCACTCCGCATAGCCCATATACTGAATGCGTAATTTGCGTATTCCAAGAATGTATTTCAAGTAATGTCAACCAGTAGTGCAAATACCTGCGCTGGTGAGAGAAATTTTAATGATGGTTGGGGAGGTTAGTCGAGCAAAATGTTTGGCATTCTACAACAGGATTAAGATATAACACTAGATCAAAGGACGAGAAAAAGAAAGAACAGACACCCATGTGCTCGCACAAACACACGGAAACGGGCAGCATGATATGAACAAAGTGGAAAGTCGAGCTCTATGGCGACGCGGTCATGTAGAAGAAATGTGTGCTGCAGCAGACGCGCAAATATTTGCAGGCAGCCAAGTATGTATTTGGGAGACCATAAATAAATGTCCCCGTCGATTTAGACGAATCATCAGAGAAAGGTGATTTCGGATACAAAAGCAAAAAGTGCGGAAATACGAAGCTATACACTCAATACTGACACTGTATGCAGCGTAGCCGAGAGCAACACGAACACGCAACGCAGTGAAAGAGAAAACCACCGCAACCTATACCACTGCATCCTACATAGACGTCGTGCGAAACAGTGCTGCGCGAAAAAAAAATGGAGTGGATAGTACACAGTGATGCTCAAAATGACTAGCAGGAATGCAAGAGGAACCCGGAATAAGCCCAAATGCAAGGGAATAAACACGCCAATAAACCGACACCGAGCTCCGCCGAGATTACTGAGAACCTACCAAGCAGTTATACGCGAAGGACGGACGATGTAACCAAGTATGGACAGCCCGCAGGAAGTGCTGTCCAGATGGAAAGCCGAACACCCATGTAATACATGTAAAAAAACGTAACTATAGAGAGACGCTAGCCATGCCTTGTGGGACACTGAGGTGCGTCGAAATATAGAACTTATGCGGGGATGCACACGATACCACACATCTCTCCTGAGCATACAGAGAAACACTCCAGATGTACACGCATATTGGGCACAAGCTCGGGTGTTATAGTGGAAGGTACGCTGCTCACGTAAACACATTCGCGAGAGAAAACGCAACGATGCGAAAACGTTATCACAAAGCAAAGCGCAATTGTATCCCATATACCAGTCCTCCTCAAGCAAGCCAGAAATACTTGTCTGAATATATTATTCACTTATTTAGCAGTGTATCAAACATTACAGGACAACTTTCACAACGTCAGTTTCTTTGCTCAATAAAGCATGATTCTTCCTTCCTTTCAATCCGCTACTATCGGAGTGGTCAGTACCGCTCATTGTAGGTATACGTGGGCATACTACACCCGAACCATTCGTTGCTTTCTGTGTAAGTAACTGTGTCACGAGCGTTTGTATGTGTGTGCTTTTTCCTCTCATTTTTTGGTCGTTCAAATGAGAATTTTTACTTACTACTGTGCTCACGGCTCCTTCTCTTTGGTGCACTTCTTATTCGGTTGGATCCAAAACATACATATTAGAATGAATATGTATGTCACTAGACTTCCAGAAAAAAACAGAAAAATATCGCAGTATGCAGAACAGGGTTGTCAGATTGAGATATTAATATCTAAATTGGCTATTTTTATGCGGGTTGGTGTAGAAAATTCCGAGTTGGCTACATGGCTATATTTGGGCTATTTGTGTCTTAAGGACTTAGAAGTCCCGAGCACGTGGTCCTCGGGACTTCAGCTCTCGAACAGGTACTCGGGCTGACAGCTCTCGAGTACCTGTTCAGTACGCAACTGAAGCATCCGTGCCGGATGCTTCAGTTGAGTTGAGTTCAGTGGTTGTAGGATACTGGTGGGATTAGCCTTGCAGTTTCTGCCGGCGATTGCTCCACCGTAGCGACCCTTAAAATACATAAATAACATAAATTAGACACAGACTTCCCAACTACAGATAGTCACTCCTAAGGTCATCATGTAGATGCCAAATCCGTGTCCTGCAGGTAATTTAAAAGAAGGCGAAAAACCTCCTTCCTACACAACTGGTTCCCGCGCGGGAAAACAATGTCCTGACGAGAACTGTGAGGAGTCCCTGTCTTCTTGAGGGGCCCGAATAACACATCCTTTCCGCGTTATACAGAGTACAGCACATAAGGTAATGTTCTATGTAACCGCACACACCACACGTTCAACATAATGGAGACAACGCCAGGCCAGTCTTATACATCCACGCAGGGGTACGAGCAGAGCCCGTGCGAATGCGGAGCAGTAAAGTGGCTTGGTCTCTTTTGAGACCCTTGGTCACACATGGCTTGTGAGCTGAGCTCCACAAAGAACTGAAGTGGCACAACGCTTCTCTGAAGAGTCTCTTGTCCTCTTGAGGCGCCTTTCTCAATGGATTCCCAGACAGCGCTCTATGGACGAGGCTGTCCGCCATCTCGTTGCCTACGATACCTATGTGCGAAGGCACCCATTGGAAACGTATGGAGAAGCCTTTGATATGGAGATTGCGCACCAAGCGTAGGGAGGTAAGGCATAAGGCATCAGTAGGGAACCCGTGCTCTAGCCTTTGAAGGGCGGATTTTGAATCTGTAAGAATAACAACAGGTTGAGGCGTACGAAACCATAGCTCCTTTAGAGCTGCCTCCATGGCAACGCTTTCGGCCGTTGTGGAGGACACGACTGCAGTGAAGCGAAATGACCAATCATACTTCAAAGAGGCTTCATCATGTTTCCAGGTAGAGGAAGACTGTATGCGCGGCTGAAGATAGACCTTGATCAATCTTGCCTTCGTCAATTGAAGCACAAGCGCTTTTTGGGTGCTATTATTGACTACCGTCTACAGTGGCGACGAGCTGTGGACTCTATTGTGACATCACTATCTCCGCGTCTCAATGTGATCCGTAGAGTTGCAAGTGAGCAATGGGGAAATCACCCTTCTTCAATGATCAAGCTGTACGATGCACTAGTGACGAGTCGAATAATGTACCAGCTCCCTGTAATTTCCCCCTCGCTATCACAGCTGAAACGACTTGAGGTTTTGCATAGAAAGGGGCTAAGGAGGGCTCTTGGCGTTCCGCAGACTGCTCCTAACATTGCGGTACTTTATGAGTATCTATCGAGACCTCTTAGCCTAGTCGCTTCACAAATGTTATTGATGCAAATTGGGCGCCTCAAACAGACAATAGCTGGGCGAGCCCTTCTACAGAGCCTTCGAAAGAGATCTGAGTCCCGAACATACTTGGCCCTTAGTACTCTTGGTTACCTGGGCCTTGACGCTAGAGGTCGAACTAAGAAGTTGAAACCACCTTGGTCATTCGCGAGCCTCGATTGTTCGTTGACAATTCCTCACGTTCGCGCTAAGCGGAGTTGTCCTTTGGCGGCAATGCGTTCGCTCGTACTGGAACATCTTGAGACTGAATATGGACGCCATCTCCAAATTTTTGCTGATGGCTCTGTGGACAAGGTCAGAGGATCAAGTGCAGCTGCTTTTCACATTCCCGGATGCTTTACAGCAAACTATTACGTGGACTTACACAACAGCTCATGTGCACGTACGCATGCCGGGGCGCGTCATTTTCACCCGTGGTCCTTCAATGTTTATCAACGGTTCCTCGAAGCCTATTTCTTCGTTTTCCCGCAAACCACCGTGTTATTTATTTACACAGTGACTTCACGAAAAAATGAGCAAGTCGTTTTAAACGAGAAGCGCGATGGTGCGAGTATTTATACCCAGTGCGCGTCGCTCTTGTGCACGGCGCGGCAACGGCGACCGCCGGGCCGCTCCGCCGCCAGCCAGCGACGTCTAAAGGTAGTTGCTGGGCTCGAGATAAGAGGTGTCCGGGCACGCAGCGGCCGACGCATCTAACCTCGCGCCCAGCCACTACCGATAGACGTCGCTGGCTGGCTGCGGAGCGCCACTGCGGCTGCCGTTCCCGCGCCGTGCACAAGAGCGACGCGCACTGTATACATACTCAGCGAAGCGCAGTAGTCTCGACTGTCGAAACCAAAACGAAATATTCTGCTCTAGTATCGCCAAGCATCGCCAAGTTGTGGGCTAGCATCAAGAGTGCAATAAACGCAGCCGGAAATGTATTGTTCCCCCTGCTGTCTCAGCTTGCTTTGTCCCTACTTGCGCTGCCTCTTTGGAACGCAGCTGTCGAAAGCGTATTGTTCAGCCAGGTTTCGTTGACAAAGAGTGATCTGAGAAACCGCATGTCGAATGAGACACTGCGTTAAGTTAGGCCTGGCAGAGAGTGGGGACTGCTGCAAAGATTTTAAGCCAGAGGAGCAGTTTCTGTCACGTCTTTGCATTACGCGTAAGAGCATCGTACGCGTAATGCGAAGACGTGGGATCGTTCCCCACCTGCGGCAAGTTGTTTTTTCATCCACTTTAATTTCCATTAAATTATCGTTTCTTTATTTCATTTATTAAGCACAAGTAATTTCCCCTATGTTGTCCTTGGTGTCAGTGTCTGTTGGCTTCTTATGATATACCTACACACACACACACACACACACACACACACACACTATATATATATATATATATATATATATATATATATATATATATTGAAGTAGACGCGCGCATGAAGCGATTTATTGACGTTTCGGGGGCAGGGGTACAGGTACAGTTTATATACATGGGCATATCAACCAGATGCAGATATGCTTACATAAAAGCCGAAGAAAATGCGCCAACAGAATGTGTGTCAATCGTTCTGACGAACAGTTGAAACATGTCTAAACAGATGGCGTTTGCAAACACATCATTTCAATGTAAGCACAAAATATGAAATTCGAAAGAATTCTCGAGTGAGAGCAAAAACCATCACCGAATAGATGCTATGTCACTAATGAAGAGCAACAAATGAAAACAAAAGCTAAAAATAGTTACTTGCTAGTAAAAGGGCAATATAGTACCGTACTGGTAAAAATAAGGGAAACCAGGGAAGATCTGACGGGCTACGTCCAGGCAACTCAATTTTCCAACACTTTCATTCAAACCAGACGCGATGGTTTTCAGACTTATATATAAGAAAGGATTCACGGGCTTCTCTATCATAATTTGAATGAAATCCCGATTCAATCAACGTGATTTTCATCTCATCAAATGAGTGGCCAGGGAGATGTACGTGATTTGAGATGGGTAGGTTGGGCAACGTATTAGCGTGGGATGTGTGATTATTGAAGCGCAATCTAAAAGGCCCTTCTGTTTGTCCAATTTACTGATTCTTGCACTGTATGCATTCAAGAATATATATTACGTTTTTAGCATCGCAGTTGGAATCGTCTTCTATTTTTAAATGAAAATTTGAAGTCGTACTAGTGACCTGCTGCGATGTACACATGTAGGGGCAGGCTTTGCATCACGGTTTTCGACACGGATGGCTTCCGATGGCGTCAGGGCAGTCATCTTTAGATGAGGATGATATAGTATATCTCGAATTTTTCTAGCTCTACGGTGTACTACTTTAGGCGGTTCAGCGAAGATGTCTTTGAGGCGTTCACTTTGCAATACAATATTACAAGCGACATCTGGATGCCACCGGTCAGATGCCAGAGACAATGTATGGCTTTAGGCAACACCTGGGCACCCAGGATGTTCTCGTACAACTCAACGAGCTGGTAATCAAGCGCGCAACAAAGCAGGCACCGCGAGCGCTACTAGCGCTCGACCTCACTGGTGCATTTGATAAAGTCACCCATGGAAGTGTCCTCCGCAACCTACGCAACACGGGTTGTGGAGTAAAAACGTACAACTACATCCGAGACAACCGAACGGCCAGGATCAGAATAGCAGAGGAGACATCGCAACCGATTTCACTGGGGCACAGAGGAACGCCGCAAGGTGCGGTCTTTCCCCTCTCCTGTTCAACATGGCTCTCCTGCCGTTGCCCAAGCTTCTCGAATTAATAGATGGAGTGGGCCATGCCTTATATGCCGACGACATCACCCTCTGGACTGCGAGTGCAGGGTCGGATGGCTGGATGGAGAACACGCTCCAAATAAGTGGCTGACACAGTCAACAGCTATGCGAAGACCTGTGGCTTTTGCTGCTCGCCTGAAAAGTCGGAGCTCACCATTGTCAGACCGCGTTTATCAGAGAAACAAGCATAAAACATAGGAATCACTTTGGAAAGGATCCGTATGATCCCGGTTCCTCAACTCAGGATCCTGCGCCTCCTGATCCAGGCAGACGGCAAGGCAACGGCCATGATCAGAAAAATAAAGTTCATGTCTCACCAGATCTTGAACATGATCAAACGAGTGGCCAACAGAAGGAGGGGTCTGAAGTAATCGGACATCTTGCAACTCGTTCAGGCCTTTGTTACCTCAGAAAATGTCTACGCAGCGCCGTACCTGCAACTCCTCAGGAATGACATCTTACAACTGGACGCAATAATCAGGAAAGCCACGAAGCAGGCTCTGGGTATTCCCATAAATTCATCCACGACAAAATTACTTCAAATGGCAGTCCACAACACAGTAGCCGAGCTCGTAGAAACCCACCTATCCAATCAAAGGGTACGCCTTAGCCAGACCAAGGCGGGCAGAAGCGTCCTCCACAAGATCGGATGCCAAGAGTTCCACCACATCCGCCACGGCCAATTACCCGAAAAGTGGAGTGAGAACCTGGAATGCAAACGACTACCTCGCAACATGAACCCCACAAGGCACGCCGGACGACGCTACGCCCGGGCAAGAGCCATCTCCAGGGCCCTGGAGGAAGAATACTCTGTCCTATACACAGACGCCTCTCTACCGAAACGCTCCACGAGGGCAACAGTCGTGGTCACCGGGCTAGAAAAGCTGGTCACCTGCGCATCAATCTACACTCCGTCTTCGGAGGAAGCAGAAGAAGCAGCGATAGCTCTTGCACTCCTGCAACCTAACGTCACCAAGATCGTCACGGACTCACAAGCTGCATTCAAGAACTACAGACCTGGCTGGATGTCCCTTGCGGTACTAAGAATCCTCAGAAAACTACGCCTCCTGAACAAACAAACGAACTAGTTTGGGTCTCGGCCCACTCCTCAGTTGAGGGCAACGAATATGCTCATTAACACGCTCGAGCGCTCAACTCCCGGGCCACCGAGGAGGAGGCGAGGGGATGGCAACCCATCACCAGTTACATAGATATAGTAAAGTGTTAAAGGCACGGTAGGAAGACATTCCTACACCCCCACCACTCCTTGATCACAGCCGAACAAACAATATACAGGCCAGTCCAGGCAGGATCCTTTCCCGATCCCTGCCTCCAGAACAATATATACCCAGAAAGATGCAAGAACACATGTCCTCACTGCAATGCACTAGGCACCCTCCGGCACGTCATAGGAGAGTGCAATTTCTACAAAGAGCACCCCCCACCAATAACCATAAGTAACCCCCCTACTATCCTCACCCTTTACGAGAGATGGGAGATGATGCTATCCAGCCCCGCCCTGCAAGACCAGCACCACCGATCCACACGGGGCAGGCGGCCTTAGGATACGGAACCCGTGAAGAGGAAGCCACCCCATCAGGCGCTTAACATGCTCCATATCATTATGGAATAATAACGTTGTGCCTCTCTCTCTATCTCTCTCGAACATGATAGTCGCGCTGCTGTTAGATTTATTACATCTTTGGCAACGATCCTTGTTCATACCTGGCAAATTAAAATCTCCAATTAGAAAAACCTTTTTGTTTTGAAGTTCGCACATATGGCTCTGTAATTGAATTAAGTAGTCAAGCGACGCGTCCGGTGGTCTATAGAATGCATAAAGTATAAAATAATGACCCCAGCAAGATAATTTCATGCAAACACATTCGAGCACTGGGATGTCGTGAACGAGAACACAATCAATGGAGTCTTTCAAGAGAACTGCTACGCCGCCGCCCCTTGTAGCCGTGTCCTTGCGAACAACTTTATAATGAGAGAGAAATACCAAGCCATCGCTTATGTCATTTTTGTAATCAAGTTTCAGTGAGGCCTGTTATGTTCGGGTCACACTCCAACAATTTAATTTCAAGTAAATCCTTTTTTTTTGTACAGAACACTACGTGCGTGAATATTAACAATTCTTAAGCGTTGTTCACTACGTTTCACTACATTATTTTTCGGTAATGTGCTCAATGTTAGATCACATTTTGCTGCATTATTTTTCCGTAACGAGCTTAACGTATCGCTGCACAAAGAAGCCAAAGTTACAATCCGTTTGCTCAAGCTTTCAAAGGAGTCCGGTTCAGCGACTGCATCTGGCTTCGCGTAACCCGCCGGTTTGCTATCGAGTCGTCGTTTTTTTAAGCGGTACCCTATCGTTTCTTTCGTTCTCCCAAACATAGGCTACATTATTATGGTATGGCTTATCAAACGCCACAGAAACGCTTTCCTTGCTTTCACGATTTTCCTTCGCGCTTGCCCACAGTTTCTTCCTAGCGTCACGCACTCTTCTAGAAAAGTGCTCACCAATTGAATAATCTTTACTCATCAGTTTAAGTCCTCTTTTTAGTATTGCAGTTTAGTTTCTTGTGTTTAAAAGTTTTAGAATAACCAGCCGCGTGTTGTCATCTCTCTGCTTGCCTGGTCTATGAATTAGCTGAATAGGTAGACGTTCGAGTTCTAGAATGTCGTGAAAAATTTCTTTCTTCACGAACTCTTCCAGTGACTCACTTGTTTCCTCGTCACCTTCCGGAATGCCAGAAATTATGAGATTTGACCTTCTGCTATGATTCACTGGGTCATCTATTTTTGCCTGAAATGTCTGAATTGTAGCACTCAATGCGGCCAACGTGATATTGGTAGGACGCTACTTTGTCCTCTAGGTTCGCTAATGCATCTAATTTCTTGTCGATATCCACCAATCGGTTCTCTTCTATATCTTTGATATCAGCTGCAATATCCTTGAGCTGTATTAAAATAGGGCTAGGGATCGATTCATTGTCTCCCCCCAGCAATAACAATTTCCTCACGGAAAACGTGACAGCATGAAACACGCAACGAAGCCGTGGCCATTGCAGCACGAAGAGCAACAGGTCCTTAGAACGAAAGCATTGTCCGTAATTCTTTCTTACCTGCACAAGGTAGACGAACGGATTAGTGTTGCGCCTGCTTGTGATGCTTCCGTGCCCAGTGACTGCGAAACGAGTGTGAAGCCTATTTATAGTCCAGTTGCACTCTGTCGCCACCTGGAGTACCGGCGCACAGTACTCTGTGCACGTCGACGTAGCAGAATGGCGCGGGCACCAAGGTAAATATACCTGGTAGCGAAGCTTCCATAGGAACCCATAGGTTCCAAACATGGCGGTTCATTGGCGGTTCAAGGGGCGGGGCTTAGCACCATCTGTATGTGGTGGGGACATTTCCGACAGAAGAAAAGAATAATGTGACACCATATCCGTTAGAAACAGAAGCGACATCCTTTTGTTTTCGAAGGTGCGAAATTTGTTTTGTTGGCCTGCCTTTAGAGTTATACATTCAAATGCGCCGCTATTCGATTTGATGGGCGTTTCGAGCTTTCAGTGCGGAAAGCGATGCAGGAAAGTCAGCCGTACGGTTGCCGAAATCGCACGTCTGCAGAGAACATACTTTCCTAGGAGGCCAACGAAAGCTTTAGGTGTAGAGAGCTGGTCCTATCGTAGGATGCCAAGCTCGTCGGCCAGCGCAGTCGCACGAAAACAACTACACAATTATCTGGCGGTCATAGCTCACTAATTTTGACGGAACAGGTGAAGAAGCGATGAATTTACCCGCGTCACCAAACTCAGACAAACTTCGACAAGCAAGAAAGCACAGCGCGTGAGGGGGGTGTATTTCAATAGGCGAACTTTACGAGCGCGCCTTTCTGCACATTTCAAGAGGCGCATTGCATAGCGAGTGATAGCGGCGTCAACGCCCCCTGTAACGATGGGCGCTGAAAAGAAATGTATTTATTCATAATAATAAAATTAAATAAAAATGTATTTTCTTAAGTAGTCAAGAATATATAAAATTGAACAGGAATTTTATTTTCGTCGAATGAATCTAACTGTGTCTCGCTTGAAATAAAAAACACTTTTTTTTTTCTTTTCCAATGTTTTTTCCCTCCAAACATAGTCGAGCTTCAATCGCTGCTCCCATAACGACCCTTGCTGATGTCGGTGACAATTTGTACTGAACCGCTTTTCACCCGAATCTTCCCGGTCTATTTGTTACTCGAAGATGATGATGTCGATCAAACGCGTGGTCGAAAAGGTCGCGAAGCTGCTGCTTGAACGTGTCCCAGTTGATGAAATCACCCTCGTATGTCCGAAACCAAACGCGACGGGTTCTATCGAAGTAATATATGACGTTGGCCAGCACCAGAGCTGGATCCCAGCCTCTTCTGTTTGCCGACACGCTCGTACACGCTGACCCACTCTTCCACGTCAACGCCATTTACTCCGGAGAAGGGCCCGGGATCGTGGGGCTGTGGGAGGGCGACAAACTGGGTGGTGGTCGCAGGCGTAGCTGACAGCGACGTGTCGTCACCTGGCCGCATGGTAGCAGACTCGAGGTGGCGTCCGCTACGAGGCTCCTTCGTCAGAAGCACCCAGCATCTCCACCAAATGAGTGTTACGTGGAAGTATAGTATGGAAGCTATTTACCAGGTGCATTTAAAAGGTGTAGCAAGCACTCGCCAACTTGGAATCCAGCCAACATTAAAGGGACACTAAAGGCGTATACAAAGTCGACTCGGACTGTTTAAATACCATTCCAGAAACCTCACAATGCTTTTTTCTTGCCAAGAAGAGATTTAGTTTATGAGAAAAATGCTTCTGAAGGGTCCGAATGCTTTGTTCGAAATTCAAATCTCCCGCCACCCAAACGGGGGAGTGGTGACGTTGCATACGCCATCATCACCCTTTGCGGCCAGCGGTGAGTAAAACGACGCCCGGCAGAAGGTGGTACCGAGGCAAGACAGATCAGTCTACTCGCCGCTGCAGCTGTTTTTTTGGTCAAGGGGCGTAGACCATTCGGGCATCCCGCGACATCACATTGAAGTTGAATTCTTCGCTACTTGCAGTTTCTCCAAGTTTCGCGAGCCAGTAAAACCAGCGCAGCACTACACGATAACGAAACTACTGAAACGCCAAAGCGTGGGCTTTGGCGTTTGGCAAAGAGTTGATCGAAAACGAAACCTCTTGACCGCCCGCGTCGTTGTCAAGGGCAACTTCAATGAGTTCCTTTTTCTGAAAATGAAATAGAACTGGACCAATACCATTTTATTTCATCTTATAATACGATACAAGGATGTTTCCTGCAATGAGTGGTTGAGTATTAGTGACAGAATTTAACTGAGGAGTGCTTTTGTCATCGGGCAAGTGCTTAAATGTCCCGGGGGAGTCTCTAATCATGTCCTGCAGTCACCTCAATTTCTCGGTTATTAAGCCTCTGTTCGCAATAACATTGACACCTTAGAGATTCTCGGGCACTAATCTATCACTTTCGCTTGACTCAGTGTTTGCCTTTAGTGTCCCTTGAAGCAAGGCACGTTGCCGTCCTCAGATCAGCCAGGTGTCGCCTATGGGTACGCCCCACTAAATGAGATGAGGCGGCCTCATCTTCTTCGAGTAGCACGTTGCAATGTATAGAATATTATACATTAACTGCGCGAGGTGTTGTGTGTCCGCTCGTTAGTTCACAGTTCGTTAATTCATTCGTTCGTTCGGGCTATTTACTTACATTGGCAGAAATCATCGACGGTTTCTGCACAATTATGTACTGCGTGAGCATTAGGAGTCTCAAAGAGGAAAATTTTATATATATATATATATATATATATATATATATATATATATATATATATATATATATATATATATATATATATATATATATATGTGTGTGTGTGTGTGTGTGTGTGTGTGTGTGTGTGTGTGTGTGTGTGTGTGTGTATGTGCGTGTGTGTGTGCGTGTGTGCGTGCGTGTGCGCGTGCGCGTGTGCGTGTGTGTGTGTGTGCGTGCGTGCGTGCGTGCGTGCGCGTGCGTGTGCGAAGTGAGAGTCTGCCAGAATCCGGTAGTTGAACAGGCATATGTAGGTTGAGGACCCATGTAGGAAATAAAGCATCGTTTTTTTCGTACATGCGTCCTCAACCTACAAGTGCCTATATATGTGGTTGAGTACCAGTGACTATGCGTATATATATATGGCATTTTTTTGTACATATGCCAACGTTAGGCCGCAACAATTAAAGTATGTAGCGGCACGTGCACACCCACCCTACACTTAGAGAATTGTTTAGTTGCACCGCCCAGGTGGCACTCGTTCATTTCTGCGGCGTCATGGGGGAGACGACCTTCTTTCAGTATCTCTTGGGAAGTATGTTTTGGCGCACGCGGAGGCACTGACAGATGATGTGGTGCGGTTTCTTGGATGCAGCCTCTTATCGTACCTTGGTCACCGACTCGATGTAGCTCAACTGTAATAGTGTCAGAAAACCGCCTAAAAACGGTTCTGGTATACACGCCGTAGCTTGTTGGCTTCATCCATTCGTGTACATTAGTTAGCGAAAAGTCTGAGAGAGTATATATATATATATATATATATATATATATATATATATATAAGGGAAAGGTAGGGAAAGGTAGGGAGGTTAACCAGGCTGAGCCCGGTATAGGCTCCATCCACTGGGGAAACGGGAAAGAAGATTGAAAGAGAAGGAAGAAGGAAGCTCACATCTACACGGTTAGGCACACAAGCATTCACCACTCAATCAGCAACAGGCGGTCATATAGGCTAGTGCGTGTCAAGAAACGCACCAACGCCTTTATGGGCTTGCACATAGATGCACGCGGCCACGAAACCAAGATCTTCTCTGTGAAAGGACGGTCGTCTAAGTGCTCTCAAAGCTGTACGAAGGACACTCTGCTCGTCTTCACACACACAGGGCAGTCACACAGAATATGGTTGGTCGTTTCTTCCATGCCACATCTGCTGCAAATGGGACTGTCCACCATTCCAATTAGGAATGAGTATAGGCGTTTGCGAAAGAAACACCTACTGGCAAGCGACACAGTAGCGTTCCTTCCCGTCGGTTATAAACAGGTAAAAGTTGCAAGGTCATATGCGGGTCCATGGCATATAGGCGCTGGTCGGTGAACATCAGCGCGTTCCATTTTCTTACAGTAATAATATGAGCATCACCGCTGAGGTGCCGCGCTGCATCCATTCTCGACAATGTTATCGAGGTGCTTTCAGATATATCATGTGCCTCTCGGGCAGCTTTGTAGGCACTTTCATTGCCAGCAATGTTACAGCGCCCGGGTATAGCCACTGAAATACAATGTCGTGGCCTCTGTCCACTGCTTGATGGTACCGCAATCGTATATCTGCTACCAATTTTTTTATGTGGGCTGTGGCGCAGAGGAGAAGGAGTAGATTTTAATCAACAGAAAGGAGGAGAGGTCGGCCTGGAGAGCGTGTCTCTAGCCTGCTACTCGTCACTGGGGAAAGGGGAAGTGGGAAATACAGGGAAAGGTAGGTGGCGGGTGATTATGTGGCGCAGAGATGATAAGAGCGATTCTATGGCTGCCTTTGATTCACAGATTACAGCCCAGTGATTTCGTGGTTGTTGCTGCACATATAGCACTTCGCTACGAAGTGCGGAATGTTCGGATCCTGTGGATGTTATGACGTGGCTGATCTTGAACTTCTTGCACATTGAAATCGACGCTATGAGTACCGCACCAGTAGAGCTGGTTAGAGTCGAAGAGCCACCTGCATAAATGTGTGCTTGATTGGAGTATGAATCATGCAGGAGATGTAGAGTGGCTTGATTCAAGACACAAGTTGACAAGTCGGACTTCTTTCCAACTCCTGGAATGGGAAGCCGCACTTGTGGCTGCCGGAGACACCACAAAGGACAAGGTGATCTTGCAACAGGCGTGAAATCGGATGGAAGACACGATCGGTGCTAGGCTGCAATACCCGAAAAAGTTGCCTCTGGTCTACTTTCCAAAAGAGAAGCAAGGCGTTAAGACTGGGGTCGGGAAAGGCGACGAAGATGGTTTCTAAGGGTATCTGTGGCGATATACGCACTGGTGGGATGTTTCCTAGTGATGGCAATTGTTTCGGCTGTTGGAGCGCATCACGGTAGACACAGATTTGTTCGAAGCGCTTGAGCTTGCATGCTGTTGCGTACTCCAGGGTAGCGTATCGTATTCCTGCCGAGTAGTAGCAGCGCCTGCCTATCGAAGCTCGACCGACGTTACTTATTGGGTAGCGTGGCGTTGTCG